>NW_024613420.1:0-1019 GCF_008729295.1 Plectropomus leopardus
TTATTTATACATTCACTCGTACCATCTGCTGCGGCCACAGTCTCGACTCTTGAGGCGTATTCCCACAAGATTTTGGAGCCTGGCTGCAGAGATTTGCTCCCACTCGGCCTCGGGAGCATTATCAGTGCGTCTGGGTGCTGATGTCGGTGATCAGGTCTGCTCGGTCTGAAGGTGTCGGATGGGATTGAGATCTAGATGAAGCCGATCAAGTTCAAGAATTGACTTTTTAAAGCAAAAAAGAGGCGTCCACATACTTTTGGCATCACAGATTTCTATCACAATATCTAAAAGCAGATAAAGTGAGAGTGAGGACTTCCACTCTCAGATTGTTTGTGTTCACAGATAAGCTGCTGGCTGCTGTGAGACCAGGTTCTATTTTTGCTGGTATTTATAGAAGCTTTATAATCCTCCTCCACTCTTCTTACTGACTCTCCTTTTGTCGCCGGCTCTCCTCCTCCTCCTCCTCCTCCTCCTCCTCCTCTCTGTCTCTGATTCACCCAGCAGAAAGTCTCAGGTGGAGTCTGATTTCAGCACCGTCATGTAAGCTTCCCCCATACACCCTCATCACCAGACTTCACCAACAAAGCCTAAAAATACAAAAGCTGAGTGACACTCGACCTGCTGCGACTCCGCTGTCTGTGCACTCGGAGCGCCGGAGAAACTATCTGGTTGGACCTTATTCACCAAAATAAAAACAAAAATAATATGATTTTGCTCCTGCTTCGATGAAATGTAGGTGAACTGAATATCAAACATGAAGAACTCTAAACAAACAAAGTCCTGGCTGCTCTGGATAATCCAAAATCCTCACTGAGCAGTTTTTCTTGCAATTCTCCGAAAAAATATTTCAATGAAAACCGTTAAGAAGGTGCTCTGTGGATTATCCAGTGCGGCCGGTACAGTCTGTGCAAACGGCTCGTTTACAGATATTATCTGTGCAGCAGACAAACAGATTTGTGTTTGTGTTGTTTCCCTCCACCCTCTCTCCTGTCCACGTTCTTATTAAACAGACTAATCAA
>NW_024613421.1:0-1087 GCF_008729295.1 Plectropomus leopardus
AAACAGAAATCTATATTTATGTTTACTTTAACTTTTTATTTAGAATTATATTACAGAAAAAATATACATATGTTTTTAAAAATATAGCACTTTTAACAATTTTTTGGGGTCTTTTTTTGTGCTTGTTTTCATTTAATTTTCTTACAAATTTCCTGATATTTTTCCATTTGTTTTGGGAAGTTGCTTTTAAAGAAATGAGACCAATTTTCAACACCAGCAAACACGCTGACGTTTAAGAGTTTTAGGGTTCCCCTTTAACTCTAAAAGTCGGTACCCGTCTGCGTTTTTCTCCGTCTGTCTTCACAGCTCACAGTCGGGATCAAACAAGCCGACAGCCTGAAGGCCATGGACCTGGGCGGGAGCTCGGACCCGTACGTCAAAGTCTACATCCTCCCCAACAAATCCAAAACCTTTGAGACCAAAGTGTTCAGAAACACGCTGAACCCCGTCTTCAACGAGCAGTTCAGCTTCCAGGTACGAGGCGGCGGTGCAGAGAAGCCGCAGCTGCTGAATCACACGCAGGTTTATAAAGACGGCAAGAAATCTGCCTCAGTGTTTTAGTGCATAAAATAAACAGAGAAAAAAACTTAAAAACAGGTGTCATAAACGTCAAGAATCAAAAATGAAATAGAAATTTATGATCTATAAATTACACAGAGAAGATCCAGTCAAGGTCACTGCTGTTGTATTTTACTAAGTGCTGAAAAAAAGTGATATAATGATGAATAATTACAGGTTTTATTTATTTTTTACATGTCAGATTTTGGACAGAATGGCTGTGAAGCAAATCTAAACACGGTGAAACCTGGACTGACATCACTTTCCTTGTGCTGCATTCACACGGCTTTCACAAGCACTTTTTGCAAATTGCAAAAAAAATATAAAAAGGTGAAAAGAAAATTCCTCAAAAATTAGAGAGAGAGGCAGAGAAAATTTAGAACAAAATAGGGGAAAATTTCCAGAAAATTATAGTGAGAATTATTATGTTATTTTTATTTTATTTTAGCTATTTTTTTACCTTAAGTTTTTACTGATATCTAACACCTCATTGCCTTCTTTCCATGTTTTTGAAAGAAATCGAGTTTTC
>NW_024613422.1:0-1233 GCF_008729295.1 Plectropomus leopardus
TGTTTTTCTTATGTCTTGTTTGCAGTGTTCTGTTTGTTGGTGGTGTTAAATAAATAGATAGATAAATAAATAAATAAATAAACATCTGGTGCATTAGAATAAACAAACGTAAGGGGTTCTAAATATATCCATAGTTTTTCTTCATAACGGATCAAACACAATTCCTGATCAATAAGGGTTTTACAAAAAAAATTATTGTTTAATTTGACCTTAATTATCTGTATTAAAGCGTCATTACTGAGCCTATTGTTAGTATCAACCATAGACTGTAAATAAAGATTTATTTATGTATTTACAGTCTATGGTATCAACAGTAGAAATAGAAGCATTTTCAAAAATATCATTACATAATAACAATGATTATAACTTTATTGTTATAGCACCTTTAAAAACAGTCTTTAAAGTGCTTTTAACAAGTGAAGCAAAAGCAGAAATGGGATACTCAGAAGGCAATATAACAACAGAGAGCTTAACAGTCCTAATGATAAACTGTCCTAGTTCAATTGGGGTCAATAGTTCCCGCATAGCTTAGGGCCAGACCCAGATGAGCTTTAAAAGTGACCAATAAAATCTTGAAACTAATTGGGGTGATGCGATGTTTTCTGTTAAAACCAGTGCGCCTGACTGTTTCTTTCTGAACTATAGTTGGAGGCGGGGGAGTAACTTTTGGTTGATGCCAGAGAGGAGGGTGTGAAAGCAGTCAAATCTGGAGAAAACTGATTCAATGCAGTAATCAGGACTGGACAACTTTTTTGATATGTGGCTGGAAAGTTCAGTCGCGGTCAAATATTACTCCCAGATTAATATCCCCTCCTTCTGAGAGTAAAACTACATTATAAATGTTGGTGTTTCTCTCACCTGCAGCTGGTTGATGAGGATGGAGACCTGCAGAGCCACCTCCTTGTAATTCTCCACCACCAGGTTGTAGGCAAAGGAGGCGCCGTAGATCCAGTCCACCACCAGCACGTTCGCATCCTGCGCCATGAGCAGGGCTCGGGCCAGCTGCTTCACCCAGGACGGCTTACTGCCCAGGGCCCTGCGGGGGTGGAGGGCGAGTAGGGTCAGGTCAGGGATGGTGGGAGGATGAACGAAAGGACAGATGGAGGCATTGATTTGTACTCAATAAATCAATGATTAACTATGACTAAAAACATACATAAAACAATACTGATCTCCCCAAATTTTTATGTTCTAACATTTATGTTGCTTAAAGTATTTGTTTTTTTAAAAAAA
>NW_024613423.1:0-1638 GCF_008729295.1 Plectropomus leopardus
AGAACTGAAAAGCGGAAAACTTATCGCTTTTCCATTAAAGGAGCGGATGTCGGTCTTTTTTGATTAAATCGAGTCCAAGCACTACAAGATTTGTTAGATTTCTACAGGTAATGGGTCAAATAGGAGGTATGTTGTTGATCCTCACACCATGTGTGGAGAAGGTGTCGGGGTCCAAGTCAGGGCATGTATCATGGCTGAGGCAGAATAGGAAGCATTATCTGTCCTCCCTGTGTAACAGATAGCACTGAGCTATATATATCCTGGTCGAGAAAGACACGTCAGAGCACCCCAAGTGTACGTACCAACCAAGGAGACAGTGTGCTGTGTTTAGTTAAAAACAGACCCTCCCCTCCCAGTCAACTGCCTGTCCATGTGTGTTAGGGGTCACACGTAACCCAGCCGTAAATGTAAAATTGTGATGATTTCACAATGAGGAAACTTAATTGGGAGTTTCAGTTTTGTGAGAGGCAGCATGCCATTCTGTTGTGTGTTTGGAGCACTAACTGGAATTAACTATCAAGAACATTTCGCATGTAACCGGACGCTCTAACACACATAATGTTTGTATTTAATTCCAAAATTTGACATATCTATCTAATATCCATCCATTCATATCCATATATATTATCTTTTTACCTTGTCAAAGTTAAAATTGGGGCAATTTTGAGTTGGTGCTACATGAAAGGACTCTGGGGACTATAAACATCCAAATACAGCAGTGAATAATTCCTCAACAAAAAAAAAAGAAAAGAAATAGTTTCATAAACAGTTTAAAAACTGCTGAACTTATTTTTGCATACTATTCTGCCAACACAAGAAATCTGGACTAAGTCTAGATGCAGCATTACAAAGCACAATTTATTATAATTTCTACTTTGTTTTTATTAACTCAACAGCATCTAACACCTCAACACTTCCTCCTCAGGTATAATGTTAATCTCATGATGTCGCATGCATCCTAACATGACCTCTCCAAATAAACACGGTTTACTGGCTGTGGTTTATGTTAATTTACAGTCACCTATTGTACATTTCAGATACTCACTCACCTCCACCAAGTTAATGATGTGCAGGAGGAACTCGTGAGCATCTTGTTGTCTATTGGAGGAAAACTCTGGGTGTCCCCTGCTGACCAGGGCCTTCAACATCCGAGGAGAGACGCCCCTCTGCTGGTGCTGGAATGACAACAAGTCGAATTATTGCGTTAGCCCGAGTAAAACTTGACTTTTAAAATACATGTAAACGTAAGTCCAACTGAAATTGTACTGAATCGAATTTCTTGAAGTTGGACTAACAAACCCAGATAATGCAATTGATAACTGAGCTACTCCGTCATGTAGACACCTCAGTCAGACCTGAACTGGCATAGACACTCTGCGCAGGCTCCTAATGCTGCACCAGCCTCTCTCTGTGGTTAGGAACAGGGACTGTTTGTTATTTATGAGGAGGGAAGGGGTGCTGCAAAATAGGTCAGGCATTAAAAGAAAAAAACGTAAGCACTGAGGAGAGACTTGTGTTTTTAATTTTGGCTTAGGTAAGAGACATACTACTTTAAATGGAGTATTTATTTTAAATAAAAAAGTTACACTCCAACCACCTCCCTCCTCTGATAAAGTATAAATATAATATATACTTTAT
>NW_024613424.1:0-1086 GCF_008729295.1 Plectropomus leopardus
ACCTTTGCATTTGCATGCATTCGAGCTCCAAATGTTGTTTGTAAAACTAGGTGTAAACCTCCTCGGTGTTAAACTCCTGTAAACCTCTGTGGTGTTTCCATGTTGTGGTTTGGCATCGTTTTGTAAGGTTTGAGATGTGACCATATATTGTCAACCATGGAAAAGAGAATGGTCATCCATCAATATAAGTTAAAGAATTTTTACCATCCAGAGGGAGCTTTTTTTCATGTGTATTCACTGCGTCAAACAAAGAACACACTCTTCATCTTGACCTTTGTTGTTTGTAAAACCAAATCATATTCCCTTGCGTGATGCTTCTGTGAGTGTTTTATCGAGTCTTTGGTGTTAAAGCCAAACGACACTGATTGCGTCCTTTAAAACACTCATTTTTGTGCTTTTGACAGTCTGTGGTTGTGCCCTCCTCCTCTTCCTTTCGCATTAAATAACTTAGCTGTCATAATGAAGGCTGCTGTGGCTATTGTTGTTAACACAACATGTTGCTGGCTCTCATGCACACAGTGAGTCTATAGAATTTAGAGGATGTTTAAGTGGATTTTTTTCAAAAGTTTGCATCTTATTTTGACCTTTATTTTTTTCTGAAAACGGATCCAGTGTTTTTTGCTAAAATTGGATTGATACAGATGCTGACTGTTGGATCGCTGCAGCCCTAACTATGACCAAGATTGGTGCTACACTCCTTGGGGCGTGTGTGTGTGTGTGTGTGCGTGTGTGGCTGTGGCTGTGGCTGTGTATTTGTGTTAGGAGCACCCAAAACAAGGTTTCCCTAGTGAGGTGACAGAGGCAGCTAAGCCAGTAAACAACGATGACAGTAATCATATGTGTTTGTGGTGCTATGCTTCATCACCTGTCCAGCACCAAGGCTTGTTAAAGGACAAATGACTCTTAATAAAGCATATTCTTTCCCCTCATCTCTCTCTCTCTCCTCTTCGTCCCTCCTGTCAGTGTTCCTTTGCTCCCCCCAGCCCTGCCCCCACCTGAGGAGGCCAGGTTGCCAGGCCGTGGGGCGGTGGGATTGGCCGGCTCCACGCTGAGATTGATTACCCCTCTAATCTTAGGACTGCCAGT
>NW_024613425.1:0-2298 GCF_008729295.1 Plectropomus leopardus
TGTGGGTCATTTGACGTTTTTTTAACCTTTGTTTTTCTTTTATTTTTGTGCTAATTTTTAGGTAATTTTCTTGTACTTTATACCAGTTTCTTGCAAATATTCGGGTCATTTATTTTTGGTTGCTCATTGCTTTCTGCCCCAGGTTTTTGAAAGAAATCAAGCCAATATGCTCAGGTTTCAAAGATTGAGATAAGATTTAGAAAAAATTTTTTAAAACGATTGGGAAAAGAAAAAAGCTATTGGAAAAAAAACTACATTTATAATGATCATAATTAAATGCTTACAATTTGTACAAAATGGTTATAATTTTTGAGTACTTTTTACAGTGTATTTATTTGAACTTTTTATAATGCTAACTTTTTAAGTAATTCTTTTACTAATTTCTTCAAATATTTGGGTCATTTCCTCTGTTGTTGCTCATTGCTTTCATTTTGCTCAAGTTTCAAAAGGTTAACTGACAATCATCATTATAATTCTGCTCATGATCTACAAGTAATTGTGAATTTCTTTCAGTCTAGCCGCCAAATACTGTATTTGCTGACTGTAATGGAAGTTAATGACCTGAACAGAAAGAACTGTAAATGCCAGCTATGATGCTGGAAAGATTCAAATCATTAACTGTACGCTGCCCTCTGGACTTTACTGGGTTTTTTCACAATAAACTGTATTCAGTGTGTGAGTTTAGAATATGGTTGAAGGGTGTATACTGAAAGTGAAACAGACAAGTAAAAGAAGAAATAAAATGAGTCTGTGTGGGTGTGCCTTCACAAAGTGTGATGAAAATAGTGCAGACCATGGGTGTGTTGTCAAGCCTGTGGAGGATGTGGATAGCGCAAAACTTGAGTTTCAACACCAAAATGTAATGTGATAACTGCTAATGACACAAATCACTTGTGACTCTTTTACTATACTGCTCCCCCATTAATTTTGAGTGCTGTGGAGGTACACGGACCAAACATCCTAAACACAGAAAAATGAAAAGAAAATTAATTCACCACACACTGAGAGTTAAAACTTAAAAATGCCCAAATTTAGCAAAAAAAGTATAAAGGATAACCTAAAAGAAAGAAAGAATGTAAAAAAGAGCACAAAAGTGATCTAAAGTGCTTATATATGTATATGTGTTTGTGTTTTCCCTCGCAATCATCATTGCAATTGTGTTTTATCGACAATTCGAAACATATCACTTAAATTTTGCGCAAGTCTGTTATGGAAACCCAGCGACTGTTACAAATGTCTGACAAGGAATGAAGAGTGCTTCAAATTTTATTAAGCGGGCCATGCCCCCCTCAGCTCACCCTTGGGTTCACCACTGATAACGATTTACAAATATTAAAACGCCACACTGAGAGTTGTCAAAACCCTTACAGCAGCTTTATTTAATCCTCAAAAAAAGATTTCTTTCCCATCGGAAATCGGTGATGATTATCACAGAAGATCCTTGACTTCCTCTGAAGACCCACGCGAGGCGCACAGGAATGCAGTGTTTTCACATTTCATTATATTCCCCTGTTGCCTTATGGACACACGGAACACTGACATCCGGTCTGTTTGAACAGTAATACTTCAGCCAGATTAGATAACAGCAGAGACAGTGCGGTTCAAATGTTGACCTTTTCCTTTATGTGTGTGTTATATTTTCTGTAAATGTGTGATTTCTCTCTCGTGCTTGATATCCACTGGGGGGCGGGGCGTGGCACCCGGTGGCCGCTGGCCGCTTCCGTGTCGCTTCCTTGTTCTTCCGTGGAGGTCGAAAACTTTTCTCGGGTCAGGAGTGGAGTTTTGTTTCTGGTTACGCTAGCGTTAAATGTTGGAACCGAACGTCTAATTCCTCGTTCGTTGCTCCGAGCTCGCTCCGAGCCGACAGAAAGTTAGAAGTTATGTCTGACAGCCGGGAGGAGGAGAGAGAAGAAGACCAGGAGCCTCAGGAGCCTCAGGAGCTGCAGGGCGCCGTGGGTGGGGAAGGTATGTGAAGCCATGTCAGGTGTGCAGACGAGCAAAGCGACCCCCCTTTTCCCACCAAAACAGAACGTTGGTAAACTTTTTTAAAAGTTTTGTTGGAACGTTCGAATCGAATTCAACGTTCCAAGTTACGACGCGTTCTCTCTGAAGTGCAGAGGGAACGCTGTCTGTGCCGAAGTTCGTTTCTCTATCGATGTGTCTCCCTCGCACCCCTGTCCCCGACCCAAACTAGGTGTCTTTTTGGTGCCTAATGTGACCAACCTCACTGTAACATGAACCATTTATCTGTGCCGCGGATAACCGTAACCCCGACCACCGTCCTCGCGGGAGGAAACC
>NW_024613426.1:0-579 GCF_008729295.1 Plectropomus leopardus
GTACAAAAATTTAGAAATAAATTCAATATACTTTTATATTATTAATGAGATTCTTTTGACCTGAAGACTGTTGTGCTGTCTGTCCCTCACCTGTCTGTCCCTCACCTGTCTGTCTCTCACCTGTCTGTCCCTCACATGTCTGTCCCTCACCTGTCTGTCCCTCACATGTCTGTCCCTCACATGTCTGTCCCTCCAGGTGTTTGACCTGAGGCAGTGTCACAGACAGATGCAGCAGCAGGCGGCAGCAGCTCAGGCGGCGGTAGCGACTCAGGCAGCAGCGGTCGTCGGTGCGATTCCCGGTCCGAACAGCGTGGGGGGGATCGCCCCGGCTGTCAGTGAGTATCACACGTCCGCCTCTGTCTCTGCTGTGTGTCAGTGTGCGGAGGACATTAACCTGAGAGGACAGTGCTGCCTGCTGGACACTTCTGAGACACTTTAAAAGATCTTTGAGTGCGACGTCACTGAAAATTAAAAATATATTTTAAAAAGTCTTTCAGGAAAAAGTTAGTAAAAAACTTATGCACATTTAATCATAATCATAACATACAACATTTTATTCTTTAAATATAAAGTTAATAA
>NW_024613426.1:608-1254 GCF_008729295.1 Plectropomus leopardus
TAAATAAATAAATAAATAAATAAATAATATTGCAGAGGTCCAGAAGTACAAAAGTAATTAAGAGTAGTTGTACAAAAATTTAGAAATAAATTCAATATACTTTTATATTATTAATGAGATTCTTTTGACCTGAAGACTGTTGTGCTGTCTGTCCCTCACCTGTCTGTCCCTCACCTGTCTGTCTCTCACCTGTCTGTCCCTCACATGTCTGTCCCTCACCTGTCTGTCCCTCACATGTCTGTCCCTCACATGTCTGTCCCTCCAGGTGTTTGACCTGAGGCAGTGTCACAGACAGATGCAGCAGCAGGCGGCAGCAGCTCAGGCGGCGGTAGCGACTCAGGCAGCAGCGGTCGTCGGTGCGATTCCCGGTCCGAACAGCGTGGGGGGGATCGCCCCGGCTGTCAGTGAGTATCACACGTCCGCCTCTGTCTCTGCTGTGTGTCAGTGTGCGGAGGACATTAACCTGAGAGGACAGTGCTGCCTGCTGGACACTTCTGAGACACTTTAAAAGATCTTTGAGTGCGACGTCACTGAAAATTAAAAATATATTTTAAAAAGTCTTTCAGGAAAAAGTTAGTAAAAAACTTATGCACATTTAATCATAATCATAACATACAACATTTTATTCTTTAAATATAAAGTTAAT
>NW_024613427.1:0-1924 GCF_008729295.1 Plectropomus leopardus
GCAAAAGTCTTCATTTTTGAAGTAACTAAAGCTGTAAGTAGAAAATAACATTAATGTATAATATTTTTTTATTATTAAAAAATAAATTAAGCACTTTGTAACCCTGTTAAGGAAAGTATATATAAATAAAGTTTATTAGCATTTGTACGGTGCGATGCGACTGTGTGTAACATTAAAGCTGAGCCTGAGGGGTTAATTACAGTACTTGAGTAAATGTACTCCGTTACTTGTGTGTGTGAGGCTCACCTGCGATCAGGTAGCTGAGGGTCCTCGCGGTGCTCTCGAGCTGCGCTGTAGCCGCCGGGTTCTTCTTCACGTACTCGGTGTAGCGCTTATAAACTCGGCCCAGTTTGTCCAAAAACTCCTTAAAGTTCGACATGTTCGGCTCCGGCTCAGCGCGCACCGACACACACACTCCTCATCCGCCCGCCGAGCTCATTAAACTCCAGCTGCGACTCACCTGCGGCTCACCTGAGGACCACCCGCGCGGAGCAGTCTGACGCCTCTCCCAAACAAAACTGACTTCCGCCGCGTGGATGTGCCGCCACTCACTGTCGTCCCCCGCGCTCTCGGGTCCGAGCACGTTGGTTCCGCCCGGCAGGCATATATCGGGGTTCCTGTTCCGGACACGTTATTGTTGCATCAGCGGCACCAGCGGCAGCAGACTCAGCGGACATGGCGACCCCGGCGGACACAGGTACTGTCAGTCACGTCTCATTTTAAACTGTGTATTAAAGTGCAGCTGAAGAGCCGTTTAGCGGCTAAAACTGTGAGATTTAACGAGTTTAACGGTGTCTGTCACAGAGCTAACGTTAGCATCGTTAGCCCTCTAAAGCCGCTTCTGCAGCGTCTGTCAGACCAAAGCCCCTTTAAAAATCTGACAATTTAAAGTCAAAGCAGCTTTAATACATCAAATTCAACAGCTTTTTTTAAATTTAATGGACACGATTCAAGCTGTTATAAGGGTCCAGGATTCGGCACGTTTTGAATGGGGTTTGGTTTGTTGTGTAAAAGAAATCTGACGTTATTGAAGCGACAGTGATCAATGACAGATCTTTGGACTGATGAAAAAATGAGTTATAGCTAATCATTTATCAGTGCACTGAGTTGTACCTCTCATGTACTAATATGAGATTAAATGCAACAGGCTATAACACGGTAATAATACGTCTATAACGTTAAAGGTAACCGGGCAGTGAGTGACAGACCAAACCCCCTTTACAAATCTGACTATTTACATCAGTTTAATTCATCACACTCAACAGTTTTTTAAATTATGAATATTTTTTAATAAGGTTTGGTTTGTTTTCTAAAGGAAGACTAACGTCATTGAAGCGACTGCGATCAGCTAAAAATCTTCAAAATGATGAAAAAATGAGTTACATCTAATCGTTTATCAATAACCTCTTATGTCATATTATGAGATAAAATGCAACAGGGTAAAACATGCTGATATAAACATCTATAATAATGATAATAATAATCCTCTGAAAAAGGTTCTTTATTCTGCTTATTACTCCATCTAAACTGCTGCAGCTCAGCATCTCTGATAACATTTTTGTTCACATCTGGGCAGATGTTATTTAACATTCTGGTTAAGTGTGAGTATTTTCAGGAGGGAGCATGCATAATTATAGAAATAACTAAATACATCGTTTATATTAAATTATATAAGTGAAACTCTTAATGTATTTTTTTGCTTTCATTTTTGTTCGGTTGCATCATCCAGTTTGATCTGATTAAGTTTCTGTTTGACAGTCTCACTTCGTTTCAGTCCTGTCTGTAAATGTTTTATCAAAGGTCCTGCTGGAATCACATATATAATATTAATAATATAAGAAGAAGATGAAACATGATGAGACTTTATTAATCCCACAGCAGGAAAATGCACACATTAAAGCATCTC
This sequence comes from Plectropomus leopardus, assembly GCF_008729295.1. Lineage (NCBI taxonomy): Eukaryota > Metazoa > Chordata > Actinopteri > Perciformes > Serranidae > Plectropomus > Plectropomus leopardus. The sequence continues at coordinate 1,907 of NW_024613427.1, forward strand.
AGGAGTCAAAAGAAAAAC
>NW_024613428.1:0-1036 GCF_008729295.1 Plectropomus leopardus
TGAATTTCTTTACTTTGCACCCAAACCCATTAGGAGCACAATGGATGGCAAACAGTCACTCAAATGGCGTTTTAACAGAGAATCTGGGTCTGCACCGAAAGATTGTTTGAGTAGGTAAATGCATTTCTTTTGTGGCGCTCTCTTTCTGCCTCACGCTGTGCCTCTTCACCCACAGTCCCTGTTATATTCGCCCGGCTGCAATCACGGCGACTATCTCTGCGTCGCGGCACAGAGGACGATTCCTCCGACTGTGAATAAATGAGACAATTTCTCAAGCTTCTCTAGTTTTCTTTCACAGAGCCATTCCTGTTGGCTCTATTTTAGATTACGCCCGTCTGTTCTCCAGGTTTCGTTTGCACAATCAAGACTTGTACGATCAAAGGTGGCGGTTTTAATTTCTGCAGTTTAAAGCTGAAATCTGGAACTTTCCAAATGTTGTCATCAGTAAAACGAGGAGTGTGCCGATGTTGTTGAAGGGTTGTGGAAAAGCTGACTGCTTAATTGAATCTGAAAAACTGAATATGCCTCCATTTTAAAGTGTGATATAATGAGGTTTATGTTGATGTTTGTACAAAAACATGATGTCAGGTGTTTTCAAGCAGGTGTGACCCTGCAGTCAGTGGTGTGGTGTCCGTTGTAAATGTGCCGTTAGTGTTGTTTACAGTATGATTCTCCAAATACAGATTTATTGACATACGGAGATGACAAAATCTTACAATACAACAATAAAACAGTAAAGACATGAATGATGGCTGGAGATAAACGCAATTAAAGAATTAAGAACGCGTTACATATGGACCTTAACCCTTTGAAACCTGGATAGATATCAGTTGAGCTCTTTTCAGATGCCTTTAGCTCTTTAATCCTTTGAAACCTTAGAGAATTGGTTTGATTTTTTTCGCAAAAAAACATGGGGATAAGGCAATAACCAACTCAGCAAGAAATGCCCCATAAATTACATGAAATTGGTAACAGGTGAAGAGAAACTGACTGGAAAAAAAATAGAGAACATTTTCCAGGAAAAGGTTGTTTTAAT
>NW_024613429.1:0-1213 GCF_008729295.1 Plectropomus leopardus
TGTGTGTGTGTGTGTGTGTGTGTGTGTGTGTGTGTGTCGGCCGGCGGCTGTCTGGTCTCATCTGCAGACAATGACTTTAACATTTCGGGGGGACAGTTGGGGCTCCGAGGCAGGAAAGGGAATCCCAATAAAACCATCCTGTGTCTGGGCTAAATGACTTTATGGTGCCTCGCCCTCTCTGCTTGTCTCTGTGTCTCTGTGCGTTTTTTGGGGGGGAAAGTCACGTTTATTCTCCAAATGCATGCTGTTGCTTTATGACCCTGCAGTAGGATGAGCTCCGCGCGCGTTATATGGCGGCAATAAACGCGGGAGGCTCCGGGGCGCTGCACTGACTTTGACAAAACAAAGCTGCACAAAATGTGTCTCTGCGGACTCGCGCGCACTCTGCATACCTGAGAGCTGCAGCAACACCTTGACGTTGGAATAATATCATCATCATAAAAATATATTATCGCTCCGAAATGTCAAACATGAGAAATTGCTTCTGTTGTTTTATTCTCGTGTACATAATAATAATAAAGGATATTACTACGAGGCAAGACCAATTTTATTATTAGAGGTGTTACTGCAGTATTTTTGAGTATTTCCCTATTTCATGCACAAATATTATTAACAAAAACAACAACAACGCAACTGCAACTTTAACACACCTATATACTTATAATATAACCAAACGTATATCGTAGTCGTATTTTGTGTTTTGTGCATTTCTCTATACTGCATACAAAACATAAACTTTTGATACAAAAATCATACATTAAAATGCAACTTTAAAATTTTTTTGCAAATTTTGTTTTAGCTTTAATAGTTTACTTTTCCCTTTAATAGTAGTAGTGGTTGACGTATATGTCGTGTATTTTATTTATGTGTGTGTGTGTGTGTGTGTGTGTGTGTGTTTTGTTTCTCTGTTTCACACGAGATATTAAAAGTATATGGTATATTGTATAAATATCACAAACGACACAACTGTAATTATCTGACCAAACCATTGCCTTCTAAATATTTAATGCGCTTTTCATTTAATATATATGGGCATCATATATATATATATAAGCTTAATTTGGTCTAAGCTGTAATAGTTTACCTTATAATAGTAGTGGTGGTTTATATTTTGTGTTGTGCTTTTTGTGTTTTGTTTCTCTACTTCATACAAAAAAAGTGAAAATGATCAGCGATATTTATAACAGCTATAACAGTTTACCCTATAATAGTG
>NW_024613430.1:0-1867 GCF_008729295.1 Plectropomus leopardus
ATATAATATTAAAAGACAGTACTGTGCATACAGACAATACAATACAAACAATTAAAGCAAAACAATTTGCAGGCAAAACAGTTTTCAAATTTACAAAAAGTATATATAAAACATAATACAAAATCATATAGTCTCAGTGACCACATGATCTTGATTATCTTGAGCCATGTTTTAAATGTTAGAAAGAATTGATATCATGCATTCTCTTTTATTGGCTGGGGATCAAGCTCAGTTTATCTGCAGTTCTGACATACTGCTTGTCTGAGATCAGTTTTCTTTATTTTAGCCGAGCACTCACCTATGGCTGATGCCCTGGTCTGCCGAGCTTTGTCCCTGCATCAGGACACACATTGTTAAAGCGGCGGTGGCGCAACGCTAGGAATTTATTTACACATCATTACACACACACACAGACACACATACATAGATATATAAACAAATTGCTTTCCTGATAGACATGTTATTTACGTAAATCATTTCAAACATTTTTTTTCCTCCTTGGGCAAAATTATGTTACAGAATTGTGACTTTTCCTCTCAGCTACCATTGTCATTTCGGATCATAGTGGGTTCAGGAAGATATATAACCAGATGCTACTGTGTATTGCTTCTGTGTTACACCTACTGTAATCCCTCAAATAGTGTTTTACATGTTGCAGTTGCCTTTTCTTTTCTCTCTTAAAAAAAGACAGCAATAATTGGTCAGTCCAGTAAAGATTAAACAAAAGTTCCAGTAGAAAGTAAAATAAAAAACCAAGACAGGACTACAACAAGACAAATACTACAACTTGCAGTTGCTTTTTCTCACTGTATGAAGAGCTGACCAATTACTCAAGCCAACCTCAGTCTTTTTGGGGAGATGCAATAAAGTCTCTAGGATGACAATATTGCTAATCTCTGCAAATCCAGTTGTTTGAGTTACACAGCTGAGATCACTTTTATCTGTGAACACATCTATTTCACAAGTCTGGCATCTTTGCAACAAATGTTTTCCTCCTCAGTAAGCACTGAAGAGCAGTGACCGCAAGAACACCACCAATTTCCCTCGGCACATTGTCTTTTGGGACGGTCTTGATGCCTCTGCCTCCATTCTTCTTCTCTCTTTTTCCATTTAATTTAGCTACGAGTCTGTGTACTCAGGTTTGGATAAATACAGTTCAATATCACAGTGTAAGGACCCATAATCGCCCTCGTAATACTCCAGAGATAATCCTCTGTTGCTTTCAGTTTTTTGAGTTTCCTTAGAAGACAGTAAACCTCAGTTAAAGTCAGCATCACACATGGAAACAAACTGGGTAGTGCAGATTAATATACAGGCTTATTAGGACAGCCAGCATGTTGCCCTAGATGTATAGCCCTACGCAGTTAGCCGTAAATGCCCCTCCAGGCGTCTGCTTTCTGTGTTTCATTTCAGTCGTAGGCAAGCATTTACACTGATTAGTGTTAAAAAAAACAACTACAAACAAACAAACAAAGAAATGGTTTATTTAGGAAGCTGTAGGAGGCTGCCACAGCTTACAACAATATTCAATATGTTTTATATGTACTGTAATCACAGCATCCTTTTGAAAGCAAGCTTTCTCTCAATAGCCTTCCCTGTGTAAGAAAAGGAAAAAGAAAAAGTTATGAAATTGGAAAAACTGTTTTCCAGGCCTGGGTATGGTTTGGAATTATAAATGTTTTGGGAAAGTTTTGGATATACATTGTTTTGGCTGTTGTTTAAAATGTGTCCATAAAAACCCATAGACATACCTCACGTTATATAAAATATGTTTCTACTACTAATTTAACTCTTAAAAGCACAGCATATTGGCTTGATTTCTTCTAAAAACATAGGAAGTCACAAGTCACAAGTTATTAGTTACCAG
>NW_024613431.1:0-2652 GCF_008729295.1 Plectropomus leopardus
TAATTCTAATAATAATTAATATTAAACTCACCTCCTCCTCTTTTACTTTGTGATTTGAATCAACACAGACAGTGAAAGAAAACTGAAGGAGATACATTAATAAGTAAAGAACTGGAGATGTGAACTGTTATGAATGAAATCTGCAGATATGATGTTATATACAGATGCCCAGTTTATGGGAGCAGAAGTTAGTGGAGACAGTGAGAGAAAAGTGGAGTGTGTTGATAGAATTACCATCAGTTGCTCCAGCACTTCATCCAGAACTAATGGGAATGTGTTTAATTCAACATGAAGCAGCAAGGGCCACATTAACAGCATCATCAGGCTAATGGGTGATTGACTGAATGAACAAAAAAAAAAAAAAATTAAAAAAACATGGGTCAATGTGTCACCGCTTGAGAGAGACATGATAACACAGGCACAAACCAGTGAGGTAATGTGATGGATATCTACACAAACTGGGAGACATTTCCGATGATTAAAGTTCTTAAGCACAGGAGTAACTATAATGATAACATCAATATCATTATTATCACAATTACTCACTATACTGCCATAAAATTATTAACAGAGAGGCTTTGGAGGTTAGCTACACATGCAGTTAAGCATACAAGCACAGAAACTAGTGGTCCATTTACTAGTTTTTCCACCACATGCTTACTGATTTGAAAGAACAAAGCTGGAGGTGCAGCTTCCTCCAATTTACAACTCCAAATTGTCGGTCACGGAGGCTTGATAACCACCCATGACGTGTGCCACTGGATATCAAGCTGTGACTTTTTAATGCCACTGTCAGAGAACTGTAAGAGAGAAAAAGATCTACAAAAAGCTGGAAAACTTTTAAACATGTTCTTGTCCCAGGTTGTCAGATAATTGTTGATTTGTCAGTGGACTTTCATGTCTTCATATTACATGCTAGGTATCCCTGTGCATCTGCCTCTGACGTTCTTGGATGCTGCAAACATCAGGACAGCTTTTGTTAAAACAGGACAGCAAAAGCATGTGGTTAGAAAAACATGGGGTGTGTTCCAAATCGCATACTAATTATTTTTACTTTTAGTTAGGTACTGCAGTTGCCCTTACAAGATACATACTGTGCATGCAGTATGCACAAAATCTGGGCATACTATTTCTACATAACACTGTCTCCTGAACTTTGACCCTCTTTCTCATATATCCGTTACCATGGAGATAAAACTAATTGCTGCTCACTGAGCTCACCAAAGACTAAAGTCAACCGGAGAGCTCTGCTGTTGTTTCTTTGCGATGTTTACCTTTTATGTTACATTGGAAAACATTGCAGATTCTAACATCTCAAGCTTTGAATTAGCCTTCATACGCATTTTTCTATCATTGTTATTTTTGTTGTTGGTAATCTCTGTAATTATTTTGTTCACGTAAACCTGCACAGCTGCAGACCACTGTTCAAGACCAACAAACATCAAAATATGTTTGGAAATTGGCGACTCATCACTGTTTTTCCAGTGGAAATAATACCACGAAAAAGTGGTTGTTTTTCTCCCAAAACTTTGCTGTTTTTCCATTGTACTCCAAAATCAGGTATCTTAAGCTAAAACATTTTCCTAACCATAACCAAGTGGGTTTTTTGGGTCTAAATATAACCACACTGACTACAGCAGCAACATTATAATGTAGAGATCTAATGTATCCATGGTTTGGAGAAATGTACAATGCCAACAGCTATTCTGGACATTGGGTTGTTACCAGTTTGGTCCTCTTAGTTCTGGGATCAGCACATGGCAGAGACTACACACCACACAACAAAACAACAAAGTTCTCTTTTGGGGTTTTTCAAAAGTACAAACTTTTCCAGGAACACTTTGAGTTACTCAGAAACTTTCCCCACATTTGAGCAGAGGAACCTGGTCCAATTTACTTCCTTAACAGAGCTCCTGCTTCCCAATAAGTCCATGTGCTTGAATCAGTGTGACTGAACATCAGTGGCTGGTCAAACACAAGCCTCTGCAGCAGACTGTGAAGCCCAAAAGAAAGTGGCGGTAAACCATCCCAAAGACTTCCTCTGGGGGATAGAGTCAGAGCGATGCAGTAAATATGGATCCTTTTACACTGGCTCCATCTGAAACTCTCCACAGCAAAGTACAAAGTACTGCAGAAAGAGAGAAAATAAAGCTCAGTCATCTTCTGCCGGGTTAAAAAGTAGCACATCCCTCCTCCTCCTCCTCCTAGATTTATACTTCATATCTTTGAAAACACATACATGTGTATGTATGTGTAAATACAAGGCCTCCCTGCTTTGTATTGCAGATTTGACCTTGATAGACGAGGTTTATTGCTGCAGAAACACTGCAGGGAGTCTGATTAGCTCATTAGAAAATCAGTAGGCAGCAGCCCTTATGAGCATTAAAAAATCAGTATGACTGAGGTATTTATCCATAAAGTTCTTTTTACAAAAGTAGGTTGGTAACAATGCTCCCTTCAGTACAACACACTTTGGACTCTTAATTAGAGATTCAAAAAACTTGTTCACCTTCACATTCACACCTAAAGAAGTGAAGCCCTTTTCCCAGGATTTACAATCAAGTGCTGTTCCTTTAACCCTTTAATCCTGAGAAAATTGATTGGATTTATTGGGAGAAGCCAATAAGCAACTTAATAACACATAACCTGGGG
>NW_024613432.1:0-2466 GCF_008729295.1 Plectropomus leopardus
AAATTAATGAAATCCTAACAACAATAATTTGAAAGAAGGTCTGGCTGCATACATGTAAGGAAAAGAAACAATAGGATTACCAAAAAAATATGAACAGTTGAAACTCTAAGTGGCTTAAGGTAAACTTAGCGGAAGTGATGTTATTAATATATCGATATTATGTCCAATTCTTTCCAGAATCAGAACCTCTGAGATCAGAGATTCTTAGAAGAGACCTGTTTCGGACAACATACAATATAAAAACAATTAGTTATTATTATTTATGTGAAAAGTGCTAAACGGAAGCAGATTAAAAAATTCTAGAAACAGAAACAAGTTTCCAAAGATGCTTTTTTTCCCAATGCCCTTAAAATATGTTTCCAGGTTGAAGGGGCAGAGTAAGGAAATGCCTTTTTGCCAAACTCTGTACATACTGAGAGAACACTGAAAGTAATTAAGTAAGGCCGGAGAGTGTAGGCTATGACGGCACCGTTTGCGTGATATGCATATTCTAAGAATTAAAATATTAGATGAGGTAAAAGGAGTCCACAATCCTTTAATGGGCCCTGTGAGCCTATCATGCTCATGAGAGCCTGAGGGTGGTGCCAGAGCAAAGGCCATGCTAATATTTATTGTTAAATATTTACAACATGGCCTTTGCTCTGGTTGGTGACCGTTTCGAAGATCTCACATTAGAGCTGTGCATTATAGAGAAAATCATATAATATTTTTGACCAAATTCAATATTGCAGCGATGCTGCAGGGCTGGTGCTTTTACAGACTATTTACAAAATGACTACGCAGATAAAGGCAAAGAATAAATCAGCTAGTACAGTGGTGTAGTTGTAGTAGATGAAATGGGCAGGTCACTGTAAGAAAAAGGTGGTTATACCCTGTTTAGTTTTAGTCCATTTTATTGTTTTACTTAATTTTTTTTATTTCACAATTGATCTATTATTATTTTTGCTGCTATCCTTCCATTTACCTTTTATCAAATACTTGCAGTATTATTTTTTTTTCAAATATTGACAGAAATATTTTAATTTTTATTATAAATGCATATCCCTTCCAAATATCTGTTATTGGTCTCATTAGGTATTTATAATTGGTATCAGTATCTGCCCTACAAAACTAAAATCAGCTGACCCCTAAGTCCAGATCAATGGATCATTACACGCCGAGCTTTCATTGGAATGTTATTGATGATCAGATGTTAACACGCTGATGTTGATCACATTCAACATTTTTCCAGCTGAGGCTGTACTTTAAACTGTCAATTCAGTTCACGACAAAGTGTGAATTCATATGTGAGTTTGTTTGTGTCATAAATCATGATATAGTTGACAAAGATATTACATTCCAAGTTTTAAAAATAAGTGCAAAAATAAGTCATGACTAAGCAAAGAACAGAAGTCAGCTGTGTCACTGTCCCACAGGCATACCGGTGGATGATTGACTCCCGTGATGAATTCACTGAGGAGCGTCTGTCCAAACTTCAGGACCCCTTCTCGCTCTACCGCTGCCACACTATCATGAACTGCACTAAGACGTGTCCCAAGGTACTCTAAAAAGTTCTCACGCACGCTGTCTCTCTTGCATACTTAATTAGGTTTTAACTTCCCGCTGTCTGTTTGACACACTGTTCCACAGGGACTCAACCCAGGAAAGGCCATTGCGGAGATTAAGAAAATGATGGCGACCTACAAAGAGAAGAAAGCAGCAGCGTCGTGAACACACAAAAATCCAGCGGTTTCAAGATCAACTAAAATACTTTGAACTAAGTTAAGCGAAAGAGATGAACCAAGGGGGAACTTTTCCTTCATCAGCATCTTTTTTTTTAATTTCAGTGAGTGTGTGAAATGTGAGTGTGTGAGTGGGATTTTTATTTTGAGGAAGAGGAAGACAGGAAATGGTGAGATTGAGTGCTAGAAAAAACTGTTTAACAAACACATTTTGTGTGATACCACAAGTTGGACCACATCTATGCTATACGTGTGCACAGTGTAAAGGCTCTATAGTATTTACTAATTGTGAAGAGCTCTTGAAAATGTACTCAAGACTGTAAATATTTAAATATGTGTTCATTAAAGATGTGCTGGGCTCATTGAAGATATTAAACATATGTTCTTCAATAAGGAATTATCAAGTTGCTCTTTTGTTGATTGCCTTTGCAAATTTCATTGCAATGAGCAAAGTTAAAGCAACAATGAATCCTTTTTAAATGCCGAAAGAATAAAAAGACAGTGATAAGTCCGGAAAGTAGGGAAGCCCAAAGTGGCCATACATTCATACATTTTTTTTCCCCTCCATTTTCTTAAGATAAGGGCGTCATTTTCCAAAGATCTCCAGTTGATGAAACTGTGTTTACCCGAGATGTCGACATAATTAATTTGAGATTGGTTCATGTCCCAGATACTACAGCCAGCCACCAGCGGGCGATCGAGATGTTTGAAGCTTCACTTTTGGGAAGCTGTCATGTTGCCAATC
>NW_024613433.1:0-1545 GCF_008729295.1 Plectropomus leopardus
GGGGGGGGGTTGCATGCAGCTAACTACATTAATCAAACGCGCGCGCACAAGCACAGTCATACATAAAACGAATGGTGATATGAGCTTAGAGCATGTGGTGGTGAGTGAAAGAGCAGATGACATATCTTCCACATTCATTGATGGGAGCTCTGCTGCTGCTGCTGCTGCTGCTGCTGCTGCTGATGGAGTCAGCAGCAGCAGCCTATAGGCTTGGCTTGCGAAGGGGTGCGCTCTCAAGCAAGCGAGATGACAGAATGCTGAGCCTCCACTCCCTGCTTCTTGGGGACATCCATTTCACTGCACCGGCTCAATCGCATTCACTCTACTTTGACTGTGACTTAAATCAGTCTCACAGTGGTCAGCTCCAGCGGCTAATATCACACGTCAGCCTGCAGGGTTTTTTTTTTTTTTGATAAGGAGAACACACATGCATACAGTGTGGCCCTCCGCTGCTCACCATCATCATCATCATTTTAACCACAATGCACATAATCAGCCTGATGCAATGAAGCCAAAATTTACCTTTCATCCAGTCCAGCACTTGCTTTGGTGTCCATTTACTTATAGGTTCCATAACCAAAGCCATGGTGTCACAGTCTCTCCGAGATGAACAGCACAGGACTCAATGCGGGCGACATAAAACGACTTGTCAGTCACATCTGGAATGACTCTGCGGTGGGTAAATCTGAGGAAAAAGAAAGCTTTGTCAGTTTTATTCTCTCCATCAGAGCATGGCCGCCTGCAGAAACGGTGAACGGGATGCGGTGGTGCAATCCACGCGCACACACGGGAGACACGCACACACACGCTCTCTCTCCTTCTTTCCCTCCCTCCCTCCTTTCTCGTTCCCTCGCTCTGCTCCCTCACTCTCTCTCTCTCCTCCTCGTGCCTTCCCGCCAGCAGCCCGCGCGCTGTGAGAAGTGGATTCGGTGGGCGCGAGGGGATGGAGCAACCCCTCCCCTCTCCTCTTTTTCCTCCCGCCCGCCTCGCTGCAGCATCACAAGGGCCACCACTCATAACACAGACCAGGGAATGGTGCAACGCACACCATATAGGGAGGATCTCTCTCAGTCTCCCTCCCTGCCTTAAACACACACATGCACATACATATATAGAAAGAGCAAGAAAGGCTGGATGCAAAGATTACTTAAGCAACCCTTTCATGACGTTTAAGTGTTGCAAAAACACCATTGTAAATCATACATAAAGTGCAGTAGGGTCTTTTAGGTACCACAGATACACTACATTTTATTTGTATTTTTATGAGGTGAAGGAAAATTCCTTGTAATAAATAGTCGTTGCAAGTTAAAAATTGTGCCTGTCTGCATGTTTTGTGCCTGTTGGCAACGCGAGCTACATCACAGGGCAAGGTAATACTTATATGTCAGCTGTTTTTTTTAAGTTCACCATCTGTGGATGAGGAAATCAGCATCAGTTGTCAGGGGCTGCTGCTCAGTGCATGAGTTCAGCTGTGAGGAACAGCGCCCCCTGCTGCGCACCTGGGACACAGGTGACGTCATGGATTAAAGCAGCACCCCCCCCCCC
>NW_024613434.1:0-4543 GCF_008729295.1 Plectropomus leopardus
TACGTCACATTAGTTGGGTGCGCATGCGCATCGTGGGGGCGGGACTTCCTACAATACATCCATGGGTCAGAGGGGGAAAAGACGAAGAAATAAGTGGAGGCAAATAGAAATTGGAGGGAAGCTGTTGAAAAACATGGAATAAAAACATCTTTTTTGTGCCGTTGGAAGTCAGATTAGGAATTCAAATAAGATAACCTTCGCACAAAAAGCGTCCACTCGTCCTTGTTTGTGCAGCTTTTTGACTTCATTTCCCATAATGCAGCTCAAAGGCTACGTATTCAGTGTGCGACAAACATTTTAAGTGTGCTCCACAAACTGCCGAGGAAAACATCGAGTCGTTTTGCTTAAAAATACAGAAGAATTTGAAGCCCTTTTGCGGCATATTTATTTTCCTTCTCCAGGCCACCAGAGTTTGAAGATTAGAGGTAATTGTTTTACTTTTAAAGCGTTTTTAACACGACCGGCTGCGTCAAGCAAACGTTTGCTAAAGCTAGCTAGCTAGCACCGAGGCTACATGAACTAAACAACCACCGGCTTTGAATTTGATTGTACAAACATCTTTATCAAACACATAACTACATACTCTGATTTTATCGGTACCAATGTATGTCCTTTGTTACATTTACTGATGTTGTTGTAGTCTGAACAGGGCCTGTGATACCACGAAAGCATTAGCTACGAAAAACAACCACTATGTAACATAACAGATGATTTGAAATCCCATTTGAAGATGTTTTCTGAGGATATCACAAACCATTATTCACTTTAGCGATTTGTATTTACCTGCTAATTCAGTGATCTGTCGGATATGAAATTGAAACATTGTCAACCATTCTTCATTGTGTTTGAATTTCTAGTTTTGTTTCCCAAATTATATTGACATTATGATGAGAAATACCAGCAGTTCTTTGTCGCTATGAAGCAGGTATTTCACAATATGTTGCCTTGTGAACCTTTAAAATGAAGCTATGGGTACCTGTGAGGTAATTGCGACGGAGGATTAGGACCAGGTTGAAGAAAAATAGTTAGATTTCGAGAATTCAGTCATAGTATTACGAGAAAAAAGTAGAAATTTCGAGAATAAACTAGTAATATTGCGAGAATAAACTCGTAAATTTACGAGAAAGGGGATGTTATATTTCGGAAATAAGATTGCCAGCAAATTATACAACAGGCGAGAGCACAGGCAACCACCTTGGCAGATAAAAGTGACATGTTGTGCCACACACAGTCAACCAGACAACAAATTTTCGTTTTGAAAAGAGAAAAACAAAACCGGGAAACGAGCTAAACTACCATTTAGACCCGTGGTTGCTAAGGTGGCTGCCTGTGCTGCGCTTGTTTTAAAGTGTGCTGGTGATTTGTTTATCTCTGTAATATAATATCCCCTTTTTCATAAAATTACAACATTTTCTCGTAAAATTACGTTTTATTCTAGTAATATTACGAGTTTATTCTTTTAGTATTATAACTTCCTTTTCTCATAATATTTCGACTTTATTCTCAAAGTCACAAAAAAATCTTCATTGTGGCAGTTACCCTGTGAGTAACAGCCTTAGTTGTTAGCAGTCAAGAAAGAAAGTTATTTCAACAAGGTCACTTCTCAGATTGACTAATTTAAGGAATTTTGGAGGCTTGAATGAGTAGAAGTATCCAGTATTTTGCCAGAAAAAAAATCATTAGAGATTTGAGAAATATATATAATATATAAATAGCATGTTTTATGACAAAAATGTTTTCTCTTAAGTCCTAAATATAGTCTTTAATAAAAAAAAATTAAAAAAAAAAAACATCTATGGTTGGAAATTAGCACCAGCCACCAGCCCAAATGCTGGTAAAACAAGCAAGTGGCTGCTAGATTTGCTTCACTCACCAGCCAAAAAAAATAAATAAATAAAAACCCTAACCTAATAACAGTGGTAACCTATTAAGTGGCTGGTAGATTTAGGAATTTAGAAATTAATTTCCAACCCTTCCTCTGGGGATCTTTTGATTCCTCATATTTATTTAAACATCTTCGTTTTCGTCCTCTGGTGTTGAAGTCCTCTTACAACAAATCAGTGTAAAGGTTAGGACCATGACTTTTTTATTGCGATCAGCTTTGACAGTAAGGATAGAAAATTAAGTTACTAAAAACTAGAACATATTAGAAAGATTAACTTTGTGGAACTACCAGTAACACTCAAACCTCTTGTGGTCCCTCAGATTCATTTTGTAAACTGATCTGAGTAACCTCAGTTTATCCAGTTGCCTCTAATGTCCTCAAACTTTCTGCTCCTGATTGCAGATGTCTCTGGCGGACGAGCTGCTGGCAGATTTGGAGGAGGCCGGAGATGAGGGGGAGGACGGGTTGTATCCAGAGGGAGAGGAGGGGGAGAGTGATGGAGAGGTGACGCAGGGACGGACAGAGGCAGGGCTGGAAGACATCCCAGAGGAGATGGAGGTGGACTACAGTAAAGCAGAGAGTGTAGCGTCCATCGCCAAGCTCCGTAATAGCAAACAGGTGAGTTTTATCATTCAGTTTTTGTTTTAGACGAGTGTCTATTCAGGGTTTTCTCTGCATAATTTTAATTTGTCTCCAGTTTTCAGAGATTATGGACAAAATTTCCGTGTACAGTGGAAAGCAGCGCAAGAACTCAGAGGGTGAGTGCAACCCATGAGCACGTTTTTCATTCTGTGTGTTAAAGGAGTTTCAAACAACATTTAATTATAGTTGAATATCAACAAAGAACCTCAATAAAGTTGGTTTGTGTTTCCTTTTAGTCTCCGGTCCAGTCGAGGCTGACCCAGAATACAGACTGATCGTCGCAGCCAATAACCTCACAGTGGAGATCGACAACGAGCTCAGTGAGTTAAATTTCCTCCTTAGTTTAAAAAAAACAACAACAAAATACTAACGGTTTAATGCTGTTCTGCTCTGTGTTACAAACTTTTCTTGTGTTTTTCTGCCTTTAGATATCATTCATAAATTTACTCGGGACAAATACTCCAAGAGGTTCCCTGAGCTCGAGTCTCTGGTGCCAGATTCTCTAGATTACATCCGCACAGTCAAGGTGAGATGAGTTGAAATGATTATTCTCCAAAAATAAAATAAAATAAAGAAATGAAAAGATTAAAAAAAAAAAAAAAAAGTTTCATGTAAGACCTGGAGGGTTTGTGTTGAGAAATTACACTGATTGAAAGGGTTAATGCTATAATTAATTGTTATTTTAAGATATAAAAGCTTACAATTCTTAGATCCTCAGAAATGAATGTTTATACTTAAGGAAAATTAATATAATACAACCCCTGCTGCTTTTTTTCTACAAAATTAAACAAATGAATGAACATCCTCCAAGACTAGTGATTCCATAATTTTTGCCAGGGGTTGTAAAATAGTTTAGAAAACAAAAGTTATTTTCTCACATTGTATAAATGTGTGTATGTGTGTGTGTGTGTATATATTTATTTATTTATTTATTTTTCAAGTATTTTACATTATAACTTTATTCCATCCTATATTTGTGACACTTTACTTTTGCAATATTTGTTTTACTTTTTTAAATTTAATTTTCTCATATTACATTTATGTTATGCACCAACAATCAGATTCCTTATTTGGACTTAGATATGTATGAATATGCATGTATATATACCTGTCGATTCACTGGATTCTGGTTCTGGTCTGGTTTGAGTATCATATTCTGCATTTGTATTTCCTACTCAGGAGTTGGGAAATAACTTGGAGAAATGCAAGAACAATGAAACTCTGCAGCAAATCCTCACCAACGCCACTATTATGGTTGTGAGCGTCACAGCCTCGACCACACAGGGGTGAGTGAACAGACGTCTGTGGTTACCGTCATCGCTCCCATCCACGGGACGTTTAAGGGTTAATGCCCATCAATGCATCAACTTTGTGTATTTTCATGGTTTTAGGTCACTGCTGAGTGAGGATGAACTGAAGCAGCTGGAGGAGGCATGTGACATGGCTCTGGAGCTGAACCAGTCTAAACACAGGATCTACGAATATGTCGAGTCCAGGATGTCGTTCATCGCCCCAAATCTGTCCATCATTGTTGGAGCATCAACAGCTGCCAAGATCATGGGTGAGAAATGCGACAAAACCATTTTGTATTTAAAAAATGTAGATTAGGGACGTTCCCAACGACTAATGTCCCTGTTGGTTAAATGGATGTTTGAGCTTAGACTGGTCTAAAAGTCATAAGATCTCAGAATTGAGTACAATTAAACCCTTTGAAACCAGAGCCTGATTTCTTTCAAAAAATGCAATGAAGGCAATGAGCAACTTAACAAGAAATTACCCAAAAATTAGCAAGATATTTGTAAAATTTTGCTAGAAAATAACCTTAGACTGGCAATAAAATGAAAGAAAAGTAACAGACCACAAAAAGAAAAAGAAAATGACCTAAAAAGTGTTAAAATGAAATAAAAATATTTTAATATATTAATACATAATTAGAATGGCTTTCTTGGTATTTCTTCCTAATTGTTTGATAATTTTCTCATTTATTTTTTCTTTCATTTTCTTGTCTATTTTTTT
>NW_024613435.1:0-1549 GCF_008729295.1 Plectropomus leopardus
ATACAAGATAAAAGCAGAATCCTAAAAATCAGATAAGTCATACAAAATAAAAAGTCATAATTAAGAGCATAAAAGCGAGTAGAGCAAACAGCGAGAAGTCACTTAAAAGTCATATGTTCTGCTAAAAAGGAATATTTTTAAAACTAGCATTGTAAACAATACACACTAATAAACACCTACAGTGGCTAAATGTAAATGAAAAGTGTACTGTTTTTACCCTTCGATAAATATATATATATCAGTGGCTTAAACACCGCCAAGAAACTGAAACAGGTTTTTGGTCCAATCGGACAATTTTTAGACTAATGGGGCTTTTTTAAATTGAAATTGAAATGCACAGCACCTTTTCAACAATATCAGTGAAAGATACTCCAAAGGAAATATAAACAAATTTGTGGGATAATAGCTCTGAAGTTAACACTACAGTATGCATTCACGAGCTACAGTACATTCACATTACAGCTGAACTTGTCAGAAGAATATTGTAAACGTAAATGGCATTAAAATAGGAAAAGCTCAACAGTCCCATTATTATTGTTCTTGTTTATTCTTGTTTTAAACATTTTTTGTCTCAGGAAGTGCTACCTGAATTTCGTTACATTGTTGTTTGAACCTCAATATAATGACAAAGAAGCGACTTGAACTTGAAGCATCAGGCGCTCCACGTTTTGATGATTCACATGAAGGATAAACAGAAACGACAACGTTCGTGCAGCAGGGAAAGTTCAAATATTTTCATTTTGTGGAACAAACTCTTATTGGTCTCTAAATGAAATTGTTCTCAAACTCTGGTTGGCTCCTGAGAACCTAAATGAATCAAAGACATAAAAGTGATGAATTCTTCCAAAAAACAAAGCGTAGGTGTGATGGCTCTCTAAGGGCGTTTTCACACTCGGGCTGCTGAACCTGAGGCTGTTCCTCCAAACAATTTGGTATGATTGTTTTAAGTGTGAAAGCTGCTGTCACACCTGGGCGTCGTCCAGAACAATGGTCTTGGGTTTGGGATCTTTGACTGTTTGAAAACGGAAGTAATTGCTGAAAAAAAAAAATCTAAATAGTAGACGTTTTCTTCTGCAGTTGCTCCCTGATACTTAAGAGTTATTACAGAAATTGTAATGAGTTTTGAACATTTCTCTCTTGATAGTTTAACACAGGAGATTTCAAGTTTCCATACACTCTTCCTGGCTGCCATGTATGGAAAAGGCTCTAATAGCTTCTAAACTTCAACGGACGCACTGGACTCTCAGAGAAAACGGCCTTGGATTTCTCCAATCGGCCCAAAATGCTGAATCGCAGTCAAAAATAGGGGACTGTGTTCAACCTCAAGTAAATGAGGGATGACAGAGAGGGTTGCTATCATGATCAAACTTCCAAATGATTACAAAAACAGATCCTGCATCTGGACGTTATGTACAGCCATGACAACACCTCGAGGAAGGCTGAGACAATTAGGCTGGTTGGCCACATTAAAAAAAAAAAAAGAAAAAAGAAAAGAAATAAAATGTTAAAAATTCAAATAAAAATAAATGACTATCATGATCAAACTTCC
>NW_024613436.1:0-3663 GCF_008729295.1 Plectropomus leopardus
TTTGAAAGAAAATTTTAAGTCAATGTAACAATTAAGGCCTCATTTTGTCATTTTAAAACAACAGAATGCACAAACCAATTACAATTATTTACAAATTATTATATGGTGTTTTTTTTCATTTTTCATGGCCAAAAGCAAAAAAGGAAAATGTCACAGCCTCTTCTGTAACCAAACGTGTTAAATGGGCAAATGACATTGATCACAGGCCCCTGAATTTATATCTTTGTCTCAAAAAAACAAAAATCTATATAGTATCATATAGTTATTAAACTTGTGATTTACACCCCTAATAAGTAACGGTATTTACTGTGTAAAACCTTAGTTTTAACTGCTGAACTGCAGGGATATGTTGCTTTTTCAGCATGGTGAGAAAAACATATTGAATCTACACGGTTCCCACACATTTTCAAGGACAAAATTTAAAAACTTTTCTATGAGTTCTCAACGAACCATAATAACATTGTTTTTTTCTTGCTCGACGTTTTAAAACATATCAGAAACTATTTGCAAACACAGTTTCAGCAGAAAGGCAAAAACAAACCATCACACACAGAAACATATTAGAACTGCATTATGTTGAAAGCCACAGAAGGTAAATTTGCGGTTATTTTATTACATGGAGGGTTATCCACGGAGGATTACCGTTCCATTACACAACAACAAAATCCCATTACTTTTACAAAACATTCAAAGACCTTTTACTAATTTAATGAGTTTTCCAGGCCTGGGAAACCTGATGGTGAAATTTCATGACTTCCCTGTGGGAACCCTGAATCTGTATCAGCAAAATTTGATAATGTAGAGAAAGTGTGGAGTGTACTTTTTAGACATGTGAATGTTCAAAACATATATAAATACACAAGACATGGACAGGTATTGTTCTCTTCTGGTTTAAAGTAAACTATTTTGAAAATAAAGGCAGGTCATCTGCAAAAACATTCTTTTTAACCTTGCTTTGATATCCATTTTCTGCTGTAATAATGCAAATTTACCCATTGTGGGACTAATAAAGGATTATTTTATCAAATCTTATCTCATCACGCATTTACAGAGGTGCTGATTACATGCTTTAGCAGTGAGATCCTAGTTAGTGATGGTGTTGTACTTAACTGCATTATACCAAGAGGTGTTTCTTACATTCTGTACCCCTCATGTGTGTTCATCAGAAAGACAAAATATTAAGGGATTAACGTCAGAGCTGTTGTGCTGTAAGACTTTCTGTCGGATTCACTATACTTTGAGTGGTACACATTCAGAGTAACTGGTGTAATTTTTAGTGATTTGTGACAGGGCAAACATAAAGTAAAACAGGCCAAGAAGAAGAAAAACATGACTTATCACAGTGGTAAAAACCAGGAGAGTAGTAAAGCACGACTTCTTACCTCGTTGAAGAGGAGTTCTCTGCGCTGTTGTTTCCTCAGGTCCATCTTCTTCACGGCGACCAGTTTGCCGGTGGTCTTCACTGTGGCAATACACACAATCCCCGTGGACCCCTCCCCTATCTTTATGTAGTGGTCCAGGTAGGTCCGTGGATCTCCAGGATCCACCACCATCTGTAGTGCCGCTCTGAACTGCTCGTGGGAGACCCTCTGGGGCTCCCTCTGTGGTGAGCGGCCCTGTGACGGAGCACCTGATGCCGGGGGCCCAGAGGGCACAGGGGGCCGCGGGGCTGGAACGCTGGGGTGAGGGGTGTGAGGGTGCTGGGTGGCCTCAGGGGTCAGACTGGGGTGGGAGGTGTGATGAGGGTGTGGGTGACTTACAGGGGGCTTGGAGCCGGAGGACGCTCGGCTGGAGCCACTAGAAGGGCCGTTTTGAGGGGAGGATTCATGGTGTCGAACCGGCTACAAGAAAGACAGAGAATATAAGTCATTAGGGCCGCTGTCTCTCCTTCTGCCTGGCTGTCAAGTCTGTCTGTTCTCTGCTCATGCTCCTGTCCCTACCTGTCCTGTGGGGCTGCGTCCGCCCTCACTGTCTGTCCTCGGGTATGTGTTGAATGGCCGTGTGGTCTGTTGGGCAGTTTTCAGGACCCCCTCTGTTACTGGCAGGTTCGGGGTGCGGATGTTGGGCCCAGAGAGAGGCCTCTTGTCTCTGGGAGACTGAGGGCTGCCGTCCCGCACCATATAGCTGGACTTTGGCCTGTGGTCAGTGGTTTGATCCACCTGAAGAGAGGCAGAGATGGAGGAATTATTGGGAAATTTAAAGGTAAAATGGATAAAAAATAAAGTTGAACAAGCTGACAACAGCTACAGGGATTTTTTTCAGTCAAAATGAAGCATTGCAATAACATTACAATAATTTTTAGTATTTTAAACCATTAGTTGCCCTATTGTTACAGACAATTTTTCTACCTGGTCCCGGTCTCGAGGCTCTCTGTCCCTGTGAGGGGGCGGAGGAGGGCCGGAACCTGGTCTGTCCCTGTGGGCTCTGCTAGGCTCTTGGCCCCGGGGCTGCTGCTGGGGCCGACTCTGGACTCCCTCATCCCACTGAGGAGGACGGAGCGCACGCTGACCCTGGCGGGGGTCACCCCCAACCTGGTGGTGGTCGGGTCTGGGTCGGTCTCTGAGAAGCACAGCAAAGGACCGATCAGTGCAGACAGTTGTGGTTTAACAGCTTATTGGCTGGGTTTGTTTCTGTGCTAATAATAACATTATGATGCATATTATGCAGAGCATAGCGTAAGTGCACAATTATCAAATGCATCAAATCTTATTTTTGTTCAAAATCTGTGTTTTTATGCCATCTGGAGCTGCAGTTGAGCTACTGACCTGTCTGGGTGTGAGTAGTGTCTGTGGTGAGGATCTCCGTTCTCCTGCCCTCCTACTGAGGAGCTCGAGTCCTTGCGAGGCTGGATGGGCGGGCTGCCTCGTCGCAGGGAGTTGGAACGGGTCACAGACATGGTGTCAAACTCATCCAGCAGCCAGGTCAGAGAGCCGTCCACTCCAAGCTTGCTGCCACGAACAATTGTCTGAAGAATTTGAAAAAAAAAGAGGGACAAAGTGGATTCATGTGAAACAGTGAACAGGATGAGAGAGAGGGCCTCACATACAAAGCTTGTCCTCTCAATCAGCTGCTTTGGTACAACAATCATTTACTTCTTTTAAAAGTGTGGACAACTTTCACTATTTTAGGGTGACAAAGTCCCTCCAGGATTTCACAGGCTGTTTTTGGGATTGCTGTGGCCTAAAATGCCTGATTTTAAGGCTGCTTTTCTTAAAAATTGCGATGTGTGTTGCTATGTTTAAAGGCATTTTTCCCATGAAACTGTGGGGGCAAGTGGAAATTGCAAAAACAGTTGTGATGCTCTTTCTGATTCTGTGCATATTTTTATGACCATTTAGTGTACTTTTTTTTTTTTACCACTGATTAGCTGTTGATGCAGTTTGATGCAGCCATGAACGACAGTGCCCATGAGAGGCTCTCCTTCTGCACGGTTAGGACGTGCTAACAACGCATGACCATGACCTACCTTACTAATCATCATATTTTGCCACTTGCACCAAAGCCCCACAGCAGTGGTTAAAATCAGACGCCAAGCTATTATCTCACACATAACACCTTGACTCATTAAACCTGTCCATAATTGTAAGGTAATGTTAGCCATGGGATGTTAACAGTTAGCCCTGTCACTGTGTGTGTGTGATTCTCATGATAAACACAGAGCGA
>NW_024613437.1:0-1011 GCF_008729295.1 Plectropomus leopardus
ATACCACTAATTCCCCCCTGCCCTATGTCCCATTACTCTTTGTCATACTTGTATTTTTCTCTTTAAAACATTCTTCTTAATATATATATACATTCATTCCTGTTTGACATCAACCATTATTAAAACATGTTGCTGCAGAGTTGAACCATTATGCTGCATTCAGGTACCATCGGAATCGACACAACACCTGGATGACTTCAGATTTGGAAATCCTCTGGCTGTCAATAAAAACAAAGTTAAAAAAAAAAAGAAAAAAGAAACAATGCACACAATTCTGAGAACTTGACGGTAAGTGCAGTCTTTAATTTTTCAAATTGAGCAGAAAACGTGCAAACATTTGGGAAAAACTGTAATTTTATCATCAGTTAAAAAGTTAATTGAGAGCACATTGTTTTCAAGTTTTCATTGTGTATTCCTGTAGTTCATATACAGCTGACAAAACAAAAACTTTGAATTGTGGGGCACCAATTGTAAAGTGGCACATACTGATTTAATATTTACATTTAGGTATTTAAGACTTAGATCTAGGCTAATATTTTGATTTAATTTTTAGATNATACCACTAATTCCCCCCTGCCCTATGTCCCATTACTCTTTGTCATACTTGTATTTTTCTCTTTAAAACATTCTTCTTAATATATATATACATTCATTCCTGTTTGACATCAACCATTATTAAAACATGTTGCTGCAGAGTTGAACCATTATGCTGCATTCAGGTACCATCGGAATCGACACAACACCTGGATGACTTCAGATTTGGAAATCCTCTGGCTGTCAATAAAAACAAAGTTAAAAAAAAAAAGAAAAAAGAAACAATGCACACAATTCTGAGAACTTGACGGTAAGTGCAGTCTTTAATTTTTCAAATTGAGCAGAAAACGTGCAAACATTTGGGAAAAACTGTAATTTTATCATCAGTTAAAAAGTTAATTGAGAGCACATTGTTTTCAAGTTTTCATTGTGTATTCCTGTAGTTCATATACAGCTGACAAAACAAAAACTTTGAAT
>NW_024613438.1:0-2564 GCF_008729295.1 Plectropomus leopardus
AAGTGGGACATTAGTGGGATGTTTTTCTGATTGGAGTGAAAATGCAACAGTTGTCCATGAGGTCCTGGATGTGTTTTAGTGTTCAAAAGGCAGCGAGGGTGGAGGAGTTTTATTTTAAAGGTGCAGGCAGCTGTTTCCTCGACCTCAGGCAGTGATGACATTCAAACTGTGCTGCATTTGTAGCTCTGTTTGTCTGTGGACGTTTTAATAGCTTCACTGAGCCTTCATATGAAGTCGCGTCTGCTTGTGACCAAATGTCGATCAGGCTCCGAGTCATTTGACATTTTTCTGTAATAATAGGCTTTTTCTGGCGACTTCCTTTGATAATTATAAACATTTCCTTTTGTCACAAGAAGTCAAAGGTTTCAAATGTTAATGTCTAAACGGAAGCAGCTGTGCAAAAATTTTGCAAAGTAAAAAAAAAATCTTAGTCAAAAATTGGCAACTTTTTAGACTTCAATAAGGAATAGGATCTGGTCAAAGAATAAGTAAACATTAATACGAATCTGACCGCACATTTAGTGCTAGCATTTTGAACTGAAACAGTTTTTCATACAATGTGCCAAAATCCAGCATCCTAGTGGGTATTGAGGGTGAAAAAGGTGCTTCCTAGGTGGTATTTTGTCTTATTTTTTGGGGGGTTCAGATCAGGGTGAAGACAAGAACATGCAAGTCAGATTGTGGACGATGGATGAGGGATATGTTAAAATAAAATGAGAAAAATAATAATCCAATTTCATGTTTTAATTTTTAACTCTGACTGCTCACTCTGTGGGTCTCTGTGCCACCTAGAATTTGAGAGCCGCATCATCTGATGCGTTATCAACATGCACATTAACTGTGGAGATGTGCTGCTCATTATTAGGGGAATCAGCAAAAACATTTATTAAATGGTATATGCAATATCTTAGATTTACATTTATGAAATGTCCTAAAATGATCACTTTAAATGTACTACTTAACCAAATGTGCACATTGGAGATCTGGTTCAATAGTGGATCCTGAAAATCAGCACTGTGCTTCTGACACATTTTGGTCGAAACTGAATATTATGTTAAATATCTGGCTCTGATTAATATTTGTGAGAAGTTAATTTAAAAGCTCTTTCATTTCAAAAAGTTTTAAAACAGTAAGGCAGCACAATATTTCAGCATAAAAAAGAAAGCATTAAAGAAGTAAATGTAATTTAATTCGTCTAACCATCCCTTAGATTAGACTGAGGTAAAACCATATAAGGACATGCTGAGAGCTTCTAGACAGCTGCCAGTTGACTGCAGCATGACCCCTCCACAGTCAGATACCGCTTTTCTGCAATGAGCCCTTTTGAAGAAAAGCCATGATTGGTATCCTGACAAAACATCTGACCTGGATAAACCAAGAAAAACAGCTGTTTAATATCTGAGCTATGTGAAGAAACACTGCTTGACAAATAGGTTTTTTCTAGTTGTGGCACAAGCATGACCTTTAATATCTTGTGTATAAACAGCTGTGATGGATAGCTGCCACTAGGAGGCACTGTGGTTTCAGAAGACTGAGTTATACAGAAGCTGAGTTTGATCAAGCCTGACGGCAAGAAGATTTTTTCAAACATCCACAGACAAAGAAGCGGCCTTTCACTCAACACACTGCTGCTGTGTGCGTTTTGGCATGTTTATGAAATGATTTAATCGGGTGATTGATGGGTTGTGTAAAGCCAATGGTGTGTCTCCTTCCCTTTAAAGCCAACACCGCTAAGCAGAGCCACGGGGCAGGAAGGGGGCGGGCGGGCAGACTGACAGCTGTGGCCTCGCCCCCTCGGGTCCCAAGCAGCAACAAACCAGACATAAAGGAGGCGGCGAGCGACAACACCAACAGTACTATGATTGGCTCTGATGGGTCTCAATCTGCAGCGAAAAGTGGTGGCGTGATTATCGATTGCTTTTTCTGTTCACTAGTGCTGATCGAGGGTTGGGGGGTTTGATTGGAGGAAGATGTGGAAAAATTACTGGAGGAGGTGTTTAAACAAACCAACATAAAAAAAAATACAATCTGATTTCCTCAAAGAGAGGGAGGGAAATTTCCACATGAATAAAACATAAAGTGATGAACGGAGGGACTGACTGACGACAAAAAAATTTGGACAAACATGTAAAGGAAGGAAAAAGTAGACGGTGGAAATGAAAAGGCCTCTCTACTGAAGGTCAAAATAAAGACAAAGTAGCTCTAAACTATGAAGGAGTGGGTAGTAAATGAAGAGATGAGTGGATGAGAGGGAGGTGTGGGAGCTGTGGAGGGCGCCGTGGCGAGCCTGACTCCTCTCTCCTCTCTCCGGGTCTACCTTTAAAGCCTCCTGGGGGCATGGAGCTGGGTTTGGCAGGAAGGGGGGGACCTGTACTGTTGGAGTTGTTGACTGGCGGCTGGAACGAGCCAGACAGGAAGATGCCGTCAGAAAGAGGGCGGGGCTTGCGCGCAGTGGGCGGCGGCTGAGGCCTGCTGTGATTGGGCGAGGCGGAGGCCGGGAGGTCGCCATACGACTTCCTGGTCGCCGACAGCTTCACCTGACCTGATTGATTGCCGCCGCCGCC
>NW_024613439.1:0-1153 GCF_008729295.1 Plectropomus leopardus
AAAAAAAGTGCTTAAAATGATAGCAATTCTGTAAATTATTTTAAATCTATAATTATGATAATTCTACATATAGCCATCTCAAAAATGTCTTTAATGAAATTTTAAGAATACAAACCTTACAGCGAATTTCCCTGATGTTTAAACAAAAGTTAAAATGTAGTCAGCAGATCTGAAAGAAAGAGAACACTCATAAAACGGTTCAGCGTCTTTGAGCATTGTGAAAAGCGCTCTATAAATAAAGTGTAGTATTATTATTATTAAAACTGAGCAGAATTTAATCCGGTGAAACACTGTCTGAAAAAATGTTACATATATTTCAAAATGTTAATCAGAGTTTAAACATCACTCAAAAAATGTTGCACTTTATCCTAAAAAACATAACGTCACCTCACAAAATAAAAGTTAACACTAAATATTTATTAAAAACAAATATTCAGTGTAAAAATCAATCTTTAGGACACTTTAATCTCATTGACTTTTGCACTGAGGTTTTGAATATGTCAGCGTGTGTTAGAAATTGCAGCAGACCTTTATTACTATTTTCGGATATTTTAGACCAAAAGATGAACTGATAGTGAAAATAATCAATATTTGCATCCATAGATCACAGCAAAGATTTTAGTGTTTCTCTTGTTGTGTGCAGCTCCGTGGATTTCTTTTTGCTGCAGAAAAACTAATGTGCACTATGAAATTATTACATTTAAAGCCCCTATGTGTAAAATTTTATGTAAAATAAAGCAGCATTCAGAGATTTAAGTTTTTGCAGAATAATGAGACGATCCCTGTTCGTACACTTAAATCCTTCACATGGTGGCTTTAAATTCTCCGGTGAAGCATGAAGGATGTTTGTGTGAATATTGTCGGTTCAGATTTATTTGTTTGTGTTTTCTGATGTTTTTTCCGTTTGGGTTTTCAGTGAAAGCGAAGCGGGTTCAGCCCCCGTGGTCTCCTCCAGCAGGAACAGACGTTCCCCAACTTCGACTCTACAACAGCCTGACGAGAACGAAGGTGAGCCGGACGCAAATATCGTTTTCCTCCTCAGTGTTTGTTCGTCAGGACTCGAAACATCCCTTTTAGGATTTTAAAGTGACTTCTTGCTGGATGCTCTACTTGCTTTTATGCTCTTATTTTTCATTCCTTTTAAATATGCTTT
>NW_024613440.1:0-1037 GCF_008729295.1 Plectropomus leopardus
GTATTTGAAGTAATCCTTCAGAATCCTTCGCAGAATATCAAAAGAAATGTAGGATCTGTACAGAGAGACGGATCAGGAGATAAAACGTTACAACGTGAACCGATGAACGTCGTTACGGGGACAAATTCACATCTTTCTGCTGTGGCGCTTTTACCTGGCGTGTCCCATGTGTGAGGCGTCGTACACCGTCGGCCCGCAGCAGTACCACGTCACCTTGTTCCCCTTCTGAGGAACGAACAGCTCCTGAAACACGAAAACCACGACGTCATCAGAGAGAGATGCTGCATTCGGCCGCTCCTCAGATCTCAGATCCTCAGAAGTTTTTATTTGTTTCAGTGTAATCAAACAATATCACGATTTAGATTTATACAACCTCAAGAAGGTCTGTGAAAAACCGCACATTTTTATAATAGCGAGAAAAGACACTTAACATCCCAGAGAGCCAGACAAGACCCAAGATCAGGCACGATAACTTAGTGAGCTTTTAATGTGGAAACAACGTGCACGCTGCAAAGAAGACGTGCTGGATTCATAATACAATATTAACACAACTTCTCTGTTATTTTACACTTTACATAATGAAACTATTTCTGAAGCTCACTGTCCACAGATGACAATAATAATAAAAAAAATAATTTTTAATGCACTTTATATGTGGAACAAATCTTAAACTCTTACAAGATGAAAGGATAAGCATAAAAAAACATATTTAAAAGTTTTGTTTTGTTTTTTTTAAATATTTCTAAACTTTTGCTTTTTTTTTTTTTTTTAATTGGACTGCAGCATGAGGCACATAGTTTTATGTTTTTTACACTTTATATACTGATATTATTTATGAATCTCACTTTCTACAGAGAACAACAACAACGACAATAATAATAATAATAATTTAGATTTAATTTTAATGCACTTTACATTTGGAATAAATCTCAAAATGCTACAAGACAAAAGCATTAGCATAAAAAAACCCAGATAATAACAACAAAAATAAAAGCATATTTAAAAGGAATGAAAAATAAGAGCATAAAAGCAAGTAG
>NW_024613441.1:0-2882 GCF_008729295.1 Plectropomus leopardus
TAAGCTTTTTTTGTTTTTTGCTTTCCCCCCCTTATTTTCAAGGATTTCGTCAAATATTTTTAATAATTTCTCTCTAATTTTTGGACCATGTCTTGTGAAGTTGCTTGCTGCCTTTTCCCTAAATTTTTGAAAGAAACCAAACCAATTGACTCTGGTTTCAAAAGGCTAATATATATATGAGTAACCATTTATCTACATTGTTTTTACTTTCCCAATAATCAAAAAGACTTTTAGTTTTCACATGATCAATTAAAATAATTAAAGTCAAATTAAAGTCACTCCGCGGCTCTTTCCTTTTCTTTCACCCAGCCTTTTGTCATCTGCACACTTGCCACTTATTCATTTCCGCAACATAATTTCTAAATAATGAAATCAATACCAATTTCAAACAAAAAATATAGAAAATTGTATTGTCTTAAATAAAAAAAAAAGATTGGATATACTTAACATAATTAAGCTTAGGTTATTTAGCTGTGTTACCAATTTAATTAACTGGCTTCAGAGAATACACCCAAATATAAAAATGTGCATTCATTTGAATTAAAATAATATTTTAAATCAAATCAATAAACTGAGTGCAAGCTGTTGCCACATTTTAAAACAAGAACAATTCTGCTTTAACGTTGCTATCTCTGGCCGAACTCCCGCCTTTGGGACCTCGCTGACTCTACAGACCCAGGAACGCATTACAAACAGCCCCTGGAACGACGCGTGGAATAAACACTGCGCCTAAACAGAACCAGATGTTCTGCAGCTATGAGCCGGAGAACGCTGTGATCCGGCTCTGGGTTGGGCTGATCCCCAGCGTCACCGAGGCAAACCAGCTCCAGCTTTAGGCCTTAGCAAAACAGGTCTCTTCCTGTGCTTCACAGCAGCAACTATTCCTATCCCGAGGCCCTTTATTATGCAATGTATGCTTTTCATTTGGAGAATATTAACGCTGCGAGCGACTGAAGTGGCGTCTTTGAAGTGACGTGGTGACTACGAGGTCTGTTACTTAAGAGGAAGTGCGTAACAAGGCTTTAGGTTTGGCCTTTACGTGGTCTGAGCTGTGGTCTAAAATATTTTTTTGGGACTCGTTCCTGAATATTTGCTGTGTGACTAACTCAGATTACAACCTGCGTCCAAAGTGAAAGCACAAATAAAAGAAACGGGAGGCTCTAGTCATGCTAGCAGCACTGTGAAGCACAGCAGTGATTTGAACTGAATGCTAACATTAGCATTGTGACATGCTCATAATATCAACATGCGGATGTGTAGCAGCATAATGCTTTCAATATTCATGTTCGCTCGTTTTGCAGCTATTTGACAAGGTGTTACCAAGTCATTGTTTTGCAAGTCACGAGTACGCCTCAAGTCTTTGCGCTCAAACCAAGTCCCAAGCCAAAGCAGGGGACTCTGGGACTTAAGTGTTAACTTCATAGGAATGAATACTCTGATAATTCAGGAAAACGGAGGGAAATTAATTAATCAGTTTGTGGCACATTTTTAAAAAACAAACACACGTTTAGATCTTTAAGTTCAGGGATCAAGTATTTCATGTCAAAAGGCTAAAATCCAAGTCAAGTTGGACCATTTAGTAATTTATAAATGTATTTTCAGGGAGAGAGAGTTGGTGCAGGTTTGAAATCTTGATTTGCGAAAGGAGACAACAAGGCCCTTGATATTTTGTAAGACTGTGAACCTGAGGCAGTAATGACAGTCCATAAATTTTGAGATGAAATCCTCGATGGCTGTCTTGGCTGGGGAAACTTGCTTTTGTTGTAACTCAAAACTCGGGCTGGGGAAGTTTGGAGAGGCAACAACTTTGTGGGATTAGTCTCCATGGCTCGTGTATATTTTTACTGAAAACAACAGATTTTCACATTCCGCTGCATCATTTATTCATCTGACAAGCATTATGGTTTCAGGCTGGCGTTATTAGATGATGCAAATATTTTCCTCTTGGGTGGAATCTGGCTCGTTGCTTTTTTTTGTTCGGTATCTTGTTCCTCTGTTCCCAGGATAAAGTTTTGAAACAAAGCGAGTTCGTAGGGACTTTACTGGATCCACCCTCGTTCTTTGGGGAGGAAACCGCTTCCATTCGCTCCAAATGGAGACTTAGAGCCGCAGCTCCGAGCCTGCTGTTACACAACCGGTGGGTTGGAGAGCAGCATACTCACATGCTGATGTTAACTACATACGCAGCACTTTCCGCGGGTCAGACCTCAGCCTCCGAACCCACAGGCTATCTATTAGACTCAAAATGAAGCTGTTCATTTGTGCTTGTGGTTCAGAATTCCATTTGATTTATAGTTTAAAAAAAAAAAAACAACTTTAGCTTTGTCATGGTACAGTAGACGATGAAGAATCAACTCTCAGAAAAAGTCAAACCTTATGACTCATGTAGTAGAGCTGGTACTTATTATATGTACTCACATGTGGCTGTGCAGCAGGCACATACACAACCTCTGGTTTTCATGGATGATTTTTTTTTTCGGTTTAGTGTTTTTATGCAACATAAGATGGAAAAGATCTCCTGGGGCGGATAGTTTGCACTCAGTTCTCAACATGGAGGAGGCTAAGCTGGTGGTTAGCAGCTAATGGTGCTAACTCAGTAAACAGCTAAGAGCAGGCAGATGTGATGAGACGGTGATCCACTTTTAGTTTATCTTATCAACCATCATTTATTTGTCACATGGAAATGATACCTGGTACAATTCCAGTGAAATGGGATCCTAAAAGCTCCTTTAACCCTTTGAAACCTGAGCAAATTAGCCTGATTTATTTCAAAAACATGAAAAGAAGGAAATGAGCAACAAAAGAAGAAATGAACAAAAAATTAGCAAGAAATTCATAAAAAAAAAAGTACAAGAAAATTACCTGAAAAATTAGTTTAAAAA
>NW_024613442.1:0-1170 GCF_008729295.1 Plectropomus leopardus
GGTCATGTTTTGTATTAATTCTACTGCCAGATTTTAAAGAAAACATTGTTATTCCTTAAAATTGTACATTAAAGTCACTTTATTCTACATGTAGTATTTCTTTTTAAGCTAGAAATAAAGTGACTAAGGCTTTTTTTTTTTAAATTAGAAATAGAAAATATTGTTTCCTTTAAAAATAGTGATATTTATTTTATTCCTTAAAATTGTGATATTTCATTAAAATCACTTTATTCTACATGTATTAGTTAAATTTTTTCCTAAAATAAAAGAATCAAAACCCTTATTTTTTAACTCCAGGATGACATCTTCAACTTTTCACTCTTAAACATCAAATGGTACATTTTTAAAATCTAATAACTAATTTATGGTGGGAAGGGTGGAGGAAGGGTCATGCGTTTTTCTCACCAGTCACCAGAGAGGCTTAAAGAAAAACATTTGTAGTTTTGAGGTCGATCAAACCAAGTCACACCACAGCCACCCCCACCCCCCCACCCCCCATGATAAATAAACAACAGTCCCTTAATTTAACTGTTTCATCCACTGCAGGCACTTGGCGAGGAAGTTCCTGAAGATATGGATGCAGAACACCTTTGGCCGGATTCTTCCTCATAAAGCCAAGTAATAATCATTTTGTAATCTGTCGGTACTGAAATAAAATATCAGCTGGGTTCACAGTCTGTTTGCCACTTTATCTTATCTGACCTCTCTAATATTACATTTTGCAGGTCCCACTATAACAGCGTGGTGTTGAGACGGGTCTTTGAAGGATGGAGAGACGAGTGGTGGACGTCCAGGAGAGAGTGGAGTCTTACGATGCGGGCAGAGTGTCACTACAGGTACAAGATACGGTCCTGAACCTCAGTCAGCTGATCAGACAGCGGCTGTGTGTGCTGATGTATTTTGTTTTTTTCAGGTATTATCTGTGTAACTTGGCATTTCAGAGGTGGCGGACGTTAATGTCATTGCAGAGGGAGAAGAGAAGGAAAGTCCAAATTGCTCAGTCTTTTGGTATGATTTTTTTTTTTTTTTACAAATGTTTTTAATTGAGGTTTTCAAAGTTAACATACAGCTGAAAAAGGCATGGTGTGAAGATTCAATTTCTTATGCCAATGTATTGAAAACATTTGGGAGGCAAGTTGTCATGTATATTTAACAAAGCAAACAAGTTTA
>NW_024613443.1:0-2081 GCF_008729295.1 Plectropomus leopardus
AATTTAATTTAATACAATTTAATTTTTGTTATGATTACTTTTAACTTTTTCCACTTTTAGCTGCTAATATGAAAATGACAGTGAGATGGTTGTCTCTTTGAGTAGCAGCGAGGTGTTTGTCTGTTCTGTCTGTAGATATCTGTTGTTTGTAGTGTGTTGGGTCAGTCTGCATGTGTGTGTCGGTTTGAAGCTTTCCAGGTGGTGGTGGTTTTCTTGTTAGTTGTTATAGTTTTACTAAATCATTTAGCGCTTTACCGGTTTAACTAACAAACAAAACAAAGAGTCTAAAGCCATGCTAGCAGCTGTGTGAGGCTGTATGAAGACATGGTGGTGCGTGGAGCTAAATGCTAACATCAGCATGCTAATATTCTCAAAATGCCAACATGCTGATGTTTAGCAGGTTTAATGTTAGCATGCTGATATTTGTCATTTAGCAATAAACTCAAAGTGCCGCTGAGGATGATGGCAGTGTTGTTAGTTTTGCAGGTTTGGTCATGAACCAAAATGTTGGACATGAAAGTGACTGTTCAATTCAGAAATCCCAAATCTGTATTTTTACCTCTTAGCTGTAGTACCATTTAACAGTCAAGATTGTTTTGGTGTGAGGTGTCAGGTGCTGGATATCAGCCGTAGAGATCCTTTACTATCGAACTAACCGAGTGCCATTTAGTGTCATTTTATCGGGAAGAGGGCAGCCGTCTCTATTGCCAATATGGTCAACACTTGGCAACTCACACCAAAACAATCAAGACTGATTAACAGCACTACAGGTAAGAGAATAAAAAAAAAAATATTTTTGATTTTTGGGTGAACTGTCACTTTAAATTTTTGACCAGATGATGGTGCTAGATGGAAAATTGAGAGATTACCGTAACAGTTCATCCTGAGGGGATCATGAATGTGTGCACCAAATTTCATGGATTTTTTGTGAATGTCTGCACAAAATTGTGTCCCAATCCATCCGTAGATGTAAAGATATTTAACTGGATCATTAAAAACTTTGACGTGCTGGTGGCGTTAAAGGAAACTTCAGGAAATCCACAGAATCAGGAAGATTTATTCTCTGGGGACCGTGAATATCTGTACAAAATTTCATGGTGATTACATCCAACAGTTGTTGAGATATTTCAGCGTGGACCAAAGTGATGGACTAAAGTTTGTTTTTGTTATGAATCTCTCGGTTTTTAGTGTTCATGAATAACAGCTCATCTTCTGCTTATCAGGTCTTGTTTATTGTTATTGTTCCAGTTATTGCTTTTCACTAAGCGTGTGGATCTACCATGAATCTCTTTATTCACATACCTCCGAGCCTGCTTACCCTCCTGCTCTCCACATTGAGCCGTCTCCTTGACAACACTAATTCCCACATGACCTTTTAGCCTTCATTTATAACTCACATGCTTCCATTGATCCTAACCAGATGATGTGCTACACCTTTGCATGCTTACTAAAACGGTAGAGACAGTGTTGTAGCCATTTCTGAATATTTGTATAATTAATTCCAAAACATCAAAGGTTTTTTGTTGTTTTTTTATATATGGTTACACATAAATTATAAGGAGCAGCGTATTGTTGAATGAAAGCATATGTCCTTTTTACCTCCATCATGGTCAAATCAAATCCTGTCAAAGAATCTCTTTATTGCAGTCAAAGCCGGGTTTTCTGGAGGCTTGATGCCACACACAAGTTGAACGACCTTTGCAAAGGTGTTTCAGGTTTTTGTTTAAATAATAATGAAAGAAAAAAAGAAAACAGTATGTTTTGTTACACATATGCCTGCTACTCAGGTTAAAACAACATTAATGCTCACCATGTTTATAAGTCTTGACTTTCTTATTTTGTCAGAAAAATAGGAGAAATGGCAATACTTAGCAGCAAAATAGGCAATAGCCCCTATTTACTTCCTACCCCCCCACCTCTGACAAACCATGCTAAAACTACACTCGTCTTTTAACTCAGCCTTCATTTTGATCTCAACTACACACTTGCAAAGTTATGACTATCCTGCCACTATCTGTCCACAGACAGACATAAGCTTTCTTTTTCAGATAATGTCTGGAGAATCAGGTCTGACATGGCCA
>NW_024613444.1:0-3226 GCF_008729295.1 Plectropomus leopardus
ATTGTCACAATTTCATATTTATGTTAAACTGAGATTAGTTATGTCAATGAGACATAGGCTGGACAATAAATACATCTTATTTTTAATTTTACTTTCTTTTGAGGGAGGCTGAAAATAGAGATCAAATGATAAAACCACGCAGTGCTGCTCAAATATGAAGTAAGATTCTGTTACTGTGTTGCCTATTTTGTTTTTAGAAACATGTTTTAATTTCTGGCTTACCATCCAACTGTAATTCAAGATCTTTTTTCACCAGCCCGTTGCCATATTGTTTCCTGTTTTAAAACAGCTAATGTTGGCTTGGAATGTGCAGTGCATTATGGTAGTTGTAGTTTTTCCCCTTTTGAATTTAAGTAGATTCCACACAGTCCCTTTTCTCTTTTCTCTGGTCAAGTAGCACCAATTTTAAAAGCACTTGTTACTTTCTACTGCATACAGTCCACTTTGATGAAAAGACCATCTTTCCAGTAGTGCAATACTTTTTTATGTGCACTGAAAAGTTCTCTATAAATATAATGTACAATGATAATAATATGAAACTTTTGGCACTATTACAAGATGCTAATAACAGAACAGCTGGTCTTCCCTGGATGTGACTCAGTATGAGGCATTTGTAAAACTGCCAGTAAATCTATACAACAAATAAAGGTTACATTTGCGCTAATGCTACCATCGCTTACCTAAAAAAATAGCAGCCACGGTCCCCATAAGAATGATTGTGATGGTGCGGATCATTATTTTGCTGCATTGATCACTATTGAATGGGATTACTGTCGACCGCTGTTCTTCTCGTGTGATCAACTAACGGCAGCAAAAAGGCTTGTGAACTCTACTAATTCTCTATTGATCCCATGTTGTTGTGTTGTCACCTGCGTGCCTCCTTCCACCAGGTGGGTCAGATGGCGGGGTCAGCCACTCACCGACCTGGTACAGATTTAGAGTTGTGATTAAAAGGACACTTCAGGGTGGACGCTGCAGGTCATGAGGATCGAACGTGGGACTTTGTGACTAACAGAATGGTTTCTCTGACCAGGAGGCTTCTCTGCTGTTGTTGTGCTCGAGGAAACACAACATACATTCTCACCTCAGCCAGCAAGAGAAAATAAATTGCTCTTTTTTAGTGCTCTGAGAAGCTGAGCTGAATATTGTGCCACCACTTTGGAGAATGTCTTGGTGCCATCTAGGAAAAAAAAAGGAAAATAATCTATTTTTGCATTTCTTAGTCCCTTAGGGCACAAACAAAAAGCAATACATTTCTCTCTCAACAGTTCTTTTTTTTTTAATTATAAGCATTTACCCAAAGGCAAAGATTTACATTAACAAAAAAAGTGCACTTTCAATAATCTGCATTCATTTCCTCTAATAAAGTGAAAAAATACATAAAAGTGAAATAAAGGACATTTTTTCATGCACAAGAGCAACACGTAAACTGGAGAAACAAAACACCTTAAATATAATCAGAAGACGTTTTAAAAGATAAATAAATGTAATGAAGTCTTCCCTACTTATACTTAAACATAGATGCACAAAGTGGTCAGCAGTGTCACTGCCCCTAGAGATCTCATCCCGAACTCGTCACATGCGTCCACTCTGTCAGTGCATTCAATGTACAAGTGTGACTCAAAAAGCCGCCCTCTATGTCCACCTGGAAAAGGGCCAGAGTCCAGAATTCACTTCCAGTGTGGACGTGAGGGGTTTTTTTTCTACACGGTACCATTTGCCTCTTTTGCCTGAACCTGACTATCCGTGACTTCGCTGCCTAATCCTAACCATCGTGACCGTCTGTGTTGGTTGCCATGTGCCTTTGAGGACATCACAGTAACAGCATCCCAGAGTGTAAACAGCTGATGCAGAAGGACAACTTAAAATATCATAAATAGACACATGGTGCCAGAGCGGTGCCATTTGACGACTGGGGATGAGAACTTGTCGGATTGTAGGTTCAGCTCAGCAAACAAAAAGAGAAACAGAAGTAAGAAAAGCACAAAACGGCTTGAGCCAGAAAGGTGTGAGATTAAAACAAATGACTTTTTTCACAGCTGAAATCTTAAGCAGAAACAGTTCATTTGTATTATTGTTCACTAGCGCATGGTAAATATGCTTTGTTATTTAAACATCAGGTTGTAAAGTTAATGTGCTAACTGGCTAACTAGTGTCTTGAATGCATACTGCTGGTTTTCTGGTTTTCCTTTTTGAATGACACACAAAGACCAAAAGTGCTATTTAGCAGGCAGTAGTCATTGTCGAGTGTTCAAGTGTGACTTTTTGGCCAAGATGCTGGCAATGTGAGGCAATGCAACAGCAGGCCTCGCTGCCATTAGCTCTTTGATGGTGATTAGATATATCTGGGCTTTAAGACATCACATATCAAAATGTGCTCTGCTAAATAGCTGAGAAGACCATGGTGTCTCTTTTAGTGGCATCTGCCAAAAAATGTTCATAGTGGGTGAATATAATAGGGCTTTGGCTTCCCCTGGCCACCCTTTAGTGCCAGCGGCCACCTTAGGTACAAATACTGTAATAAGAGACACACATTTGACTCTAAATTCCATATGTTTGGGTCTGTATATGGACCAGAGCTAAAGATCTATTCAGTATTGTTATTAGGGCTATCTGAATAATGTCATCACTACATATTTGGAACAAGAAAATTGCACATCCTGTCACTCTGTGATAGCCAAATTGGATGTTGGGCTTCCCCGTAACCACCATGTTGGCCACATCCCTATCATCCAATTTGGTGATAGCCTATAAGAGTACTACCTGGCCGAGCACAAACTTGTCAGAAAGATTTATGTCTCTCTAACTCTAAATTCCAATCTCAGCCTGTTAGTTATCCTCGGCTTTAGTTTAGTTGGCAGAATGATTGACAGCCGGCTGATTGGGGAGCTGTGGATTTCTGTGCCCTCAAGTCAGATTCTAGAGGGATTCAACCAATTACCGCTCAAGGGCATCAAGACAAGGTGCACAGGGTTGACGCCAGTGCAGGTTGTACTCTAACCCCTCATGGCGCTTGTGCATGCCAGAGGGTACAGTAGGATGCAGAGACAAGGAACTGCAGAGATTACGGAAACACAATCAGACCTGGCAGGTTATGTCTCTCGTAATTGGAAGAAAAAGACTCTTTCTATGGCTTGTGAGTGAAACCTTGAAACAAAGGAAGAGGCAGGAGGTGGATGACAATTTTGTGTCACTGTCAGTGATGGTGCGGATCAACTTTAAGCAA
>NW_024613445.1:0-1271 GCF_008729295.1 Plectropomus leopardus
CCATCACACCGACACATCAGCACAATTTGTTTTTGGCCTCATTTTGTGTCGTTTCAGCTTCAGTTTGGTCTCTTTTTCTTGTATCTGAATTTAGTTGATTTGAATGTACCTCTTTGAAATTAAAATGTGATTGTGTTTATTCTTTTTTTCCAATTTTAAAAGCTAACTTTTAATTAAAAGCTTTCTTTTTTTAATGGTAAGTGTTCACAAAAAGCTTCAGAACAAAAAAGTATAAATAAAAATAAAAATAATAAAATTACAAAAAATTGATTTAAAGTTGTTCAACAGGTGACATTCATGTAAGAAAAACGACTGAGATTAAAAAAAAAAAAAAAGATTCTGAATAAAAATAAATAAACAAATGAATCAAATCAAATCAAATCAGACTTTTCATGTTAATTCAGACCCAAATATTTAAGTTTCACATTTACAGAAATTAAATAAAATGAAGAACAAACTAAAATTAAAAATTCTGATCTAAAAATTGCAGTGGAAGCTGTCCTGAGTTCCCTGGATTTACTACTCATCTTACCTTTCTTAAAGGTGTCTTTTTGTGGGTCGGGGTGATTTTTGGGGGGACATTTCTGCATTTTTTAACCTCTGAGCGCACTACTCGTCCCAGTGCTCTGGTCCCTGCCCCTCTGGGCGTGCACAGCAGGTGTTTCCTAAACAGAGAGCACGAAAGAGGAAGTCGCTTCACTGCAGCTTCAATCAGACGCGTTTTATTGGAGATTTGAAGGCACTATGAGCAAACTGGCAGCCTCAAAGTCAAAGATGGTTTTATTTTATAACCAACAGAGCTTCGTTTTAAAAGGACTTCAAGTTTGAGCAGCATTTTTCTGTCGATTTTCTCTGCAGAATTACAAAAATAAAGTGGAAACAGAGGTCGAGATTTTCAATGTTTGATGGAACATTTTATGATTTCATAAAATGAGAGTAAATTCTTTCATTTTTCCTTCCTGAATTGTCGTTCGAGAGGCTGATTTTCACTAAAGCTGTACTGAAAAATGAGGTAATATCCTCTGAAGTTCTGAGAGAAAAGATCAACAGATTAGCAGTCTGCATGTCAGAAATATAAATCTTCAAAATTCAGGATATTTTGGGCTCCACATAAAAAAAATAAAGCCAAGACTGACAAAGAAAAGGCATTAAATTCTTCTTAAACAGCAGCATGTTTGATCCAGACAGCAGGGCTCCTGAGCATTTCCATTTTAAGGGATTTAACGCTTAAACGTCTTATATAATGTCATTATTTAACGTTTATAGTATTT
>NW_024613446.1:0-1801 GCF_008729295.1 Plectropomus leopardus
ATTATAAATCTAATTGAAGAAAAGAAATACACATGATGATGATGATGCAACTCTGTACACAATCTGTGGCTTTGTGTGTGTCCTCTAACCTCTCGGTGGTACTCTGCCAGTTGCTGTTCGGGTCGTGGACTCATGAGGTCCCTCCTACGCTCTGTGAATTTAACCTTTATACAAACAAGACAGTGCAAACACAGAGAGAGACACATATGAACAAATCATTACTCTGTGTCACTCAAAACATGTGGGTAAAACACTTGATAGCGCCATCATTACCAAGAATTCTTGTTGTTTGTGGACAACAACTGACAGGAAATAACCTAAAACGGAACTGTATTTAAGAGATGGACCGAAGCGTGATTCACTAAAATTTGTGTAAAATGACATGAAGCCACATGCATAGCTGGCCTCAGGCTGTGTTTTACATATGAAAAGTGGGTTCCAGGCCAATAAGATAAAAAAGATCAATAAATGAAATACACACATAGTTTCTAGTTTATTTACTATATAAATATAGAAATATAGCCTATAAATACTGCACACTGAGTGGTAAAATAGCACAGGAATGTTACACAGTATGTGTATATATACATATATGTATATGGGTGCTGGAGGCAAAGACAGCAGCAGCATCACATCATGTTATGATTTCTTATTAAAAAGTCTGACTGCTGTTGGAATGAAGGATCTTCCGTAGCAATCTGTTTTTGCACTGTGGGTGTTTCAGTTTGTTGTTGAAAAAGCTGAATAAGCCCCCCACAGTCTTTAAAGGGGGTGAGAGGTGTTGTCAATGATTGATGTCAGCTTGCCTAACATCCTCCTTTGCCAATATGCCAACCTGCCAACATCACATCGGTCAAAAACCCCATGAGTCACTTGTTTTTCACTGCAGATTGCTAAATATCAGGGACAATATTTGAAGCTTGACTTTCAAACACATGCTTGTCAAGCTTGTCTTTTTTCTCTGTTGTTCGTGGAAATTGTGTTCAGCTTAAACTTGTTTGGAATGACCCTCATTAATCGAGTAAATAGTCTCAAGGCAGTTAAGCCAGGTGCAATGACAAAAGTTAAAGGTTTACTGTGCAGCATTTACCTATAAAATAATGTATAGACTATATATTATCACTCTCAATCGTCTTTTGTGACCCACTAGAGGTGTGTTGAGGTGTATTTTTTCTGCAGAGACTCTGCCCTCTGCCTGTATTTTCTTATCTTTGTATTATTGAACCTTCTTTAAAGAATTACCCATAAATCTACCTTCTACCTTCTTCTTCTTCCTTTACCTTCCTGTGTTTGAGACATTTATGGACATGTAACCCCACAGCACTCAGGTGAGGTTGGGGCTTTATAAAAAGGTACCAACCAAATCTCAGACTGAAAGCAGCAGGCAAATAAAATGAGGCTAAATACCAAACGAGAGTTAATCTAGGGTTGGCTTTTACTGTCACTTTCCGCGGCAAATGTGTTCACAAACAGAGACAGACAGTCCTGCATAGTGTACCATTAAACACTAATGAAAGAATGTTGTAATCTGACACTAGCTAGAACAACAAACAGACAAGCGTCCTCTGTCACCTCGTGTTTCAGGGAGTTCAGCTTCTCCTCCCTCTCCCCCTGGAGTCTCCTCTTCTCCGCTTGCAGCTCCTCCTCTGACTCAGCCCTCAGACGTTCACTGTCCTGTCTCTTCTGGGCCTCCAGTCTGTTGCACTCTGCTACTCTCTCTTCTTCTAGAGTGATGCGAAACTCCTTCAGCAAGAGTTCGCTCTCCTCCCTGAGCACACAGGGTTACACACATCAAGGTCAC
>NW_024613447.1:0-1031 GCF_008729295.1 Plectropomus leopardus
ATTATTATTATTATTATTATTAGAAGTGTTTTGTCATACTTGTACGCATTTTTTGTGCTCTTTTTTTAGAAAAGAAAAGAGGGGAGGTGCTCTTTGTCAGAAATGTCACTACTGAATATGTACTTATTCGTGTTGAGATGGAAATGAAACGGCCCAAAATATGACGAGTCTGTGAGTTTATTGTGAAAATCTACTCTGTCATATGTTGAATAGATAAAAAGTCTGAAAAAAAGGCCTGATATTTTAAAAACGTCTCTGATCATTCAGATGAAGGATCCATTTTTGTCCCTCTGTTATTCACCACAAATAACGATTCATCTCTATGCAGATGACACAGTTTTCTGTCTGCGTCTCGTCTCGTTCTCCGTCCGTCCACGGGCTGTTTATGAAAAACTTTATGATTGCTCTGTTTTCACACGTCTCTGTGGAAAACATCTCTGATTAAATATGTTCAACGTTAATTATCGTTAATAGTTGTGTACTGGTTTCTGTGTCTCGAGTTTCATTAGGACAGAGACACGCGGACTCTGTCCTTCGGCTGTACGTACGATCTCGTCCTCCACGTCTCGGTTGAACTGGTGGATTTCTCGGGACTCCACCAGGAAGTTCCTGCGGCGGCGCAGCGGCTCCAGCAGCTCCTGGAACTTCCTCTCCAGCAGCTGGCGCCGCCCGTCCACCTCGTCCGTGTCCTTCACCTCCTGACCCAGAGCCTTCACCTGGCTCTGCAGCTCCACCACCTCCCGCTGACGCACCTCCACCTGGTTCTCCAGCATCTGCAGCAACAGACTCGCATGAGTAACGGTGACGCTGCTGCGTGCACGAATATCACTGCTAATCTACAGAATTAAGATTACACAGATGACGACCCACAGGTTTGGAAGCCTGCTTTCTTTCCAAATTAACAAGCATTTTAAAATTTAAAAAAAAAAAAAAAATCACTAAAAAATGTTAAAGAAAAGAAGTAACCAAAAACTTTTAAGAAAAGAAATCATTAAAAGAAAAAAAATCAAAAAACAACCAAAATTCGAAAA
>NW_024613448.1:0-3702 GCF_008729295.1 Plectropomus leopardus
AGCATAGAATGTTGCTAAAATTGCAAAAAAAACACCCAAATTTCGTGGGTCGAAATAAATGAACAAAGAAGCAAGGCTATAGTATGGAAAAAAATGTCAAAAATGACATTTCCCAAAAATAACTAAAAACTGCTTAAAACTACACTTAATAGCGTATTTAGACACGCCAAAGCATAGAATGTTGCTAAAATTGCAAAAAACACCCAAATTTTGTAAGTCGAAAAAAATGACCAAAGAAGCAAGGCTATAGTATGGCAAAAATGTCAAAAATTACATTTCCCAAAAACTGATAAAAACTGCTAGAAACTACATATAATAGCGTATTTGGACACGCCATAGCATCGAATGTTGCTTAAACTGCAAAAAAACACCCAAATTTCGTATGTCGAAAAAATGACCAAAAGAGCAAGGCTATAGTATGGCAAAAATGTCAAAAATGACATTTCCCAAAAACAACAAAAACCTGGTTTAAATGACATATAATAGCGTACTTAGACACGCCATAGCATAAAATGTTGCTAAAATTGCAAAAAAAACCACCCAAATTTCGTGTGTCGAAATAAATGACCAAAGAAGCAAGGCTATAGTATGGCAAAAATGTCAAAAAATGACATTTCCCAAAAACTGATAAAAACTGCTAGAAACTACATATAATAGCGTATTTAGACACGCCATAGCATAGAATGTTGCTTAAACTGCAAAAAAACACCCGAATTTCGTATGTGCAGAAAATGACCAAAAAAGCAAGGCTATAATATGGCAAACATGTCAAAAATGACATTTCCCAAAAACTGATAAAAACTGATAAAAACTACGAAGACTGAGCGTATTAAGACACGCCATAGCATAGAATGTTGCTAAAATTGCAAAAAAACAAAAAACCCTGAATTTCGTATGTCGAAAAAAAATGACCAAAAAAGCAAGGCTATAGTATGGCAAAATGTCAAAAAATGATATTTCCCAAAAACAACTAAAAACTGCTAGAAAAACTACAAATACTAGCGTATTAAGACACGCCATAGCATAGAATGTTGCTAAAAATTGCAAAAAAAAAACACCCAAATTGGCTTGTCGAAAAAATGACCAAAAAGCAAGGCTATAGTATGCAAAAATGTCAAAAAATGACATTTCCCAAAAACAACTAAAAACTGCTTTAAACTACTTATAATAGCGTATTTAGACACGCCATAGCATAGAATGTTGCTAAAGTTGCAAAAAACACCCAAATTTCGTATGTCGAAAAAATGACCAAAAAAAGCAAGGCTATAGTATGGCAAAAAAAAAATGTCAAAAAATGACATTTCCCAAAAACTGAAAAACTGCTAGAAACTACGTATAATAGCGTAATTAGACACCCCATAGCATAGAATGTTGCAAAAATGTGCAAAAAAACATCCAAATTTCGTGTGTCGAAAAAATGACCAAAAAAGCAAGGCTATAGTATGGCAAAAATGTCAAAAAATGACATTTCCCAAAAACTGATAAAAACTGCTAGAAACTACATATAATAGCATATTTAGACACGCCATAGCATAGAATGTTGCTAAAATTGCAAAAAACAACCCAAATATTCGCTTGTCGAAAAAAATGACCAAAAAAAGCAAGGCTATAGTATGGCAAAAATGTCAAAAAAAACATTTCCCAAAAACTGATAAAAACTGCTAGAAACTACATTATAATAGCGTATTTAGACACGCCATAGCATAGAATGTTGCTAAAATTGCAAAAAACACCCAAATTTTGTGTCGAAAAAAATGACCAAAAAAGCAAGGCTATAGTATGGCAAAAATGTCAAAAAATGACATTTCCCAAAAACTTCTAAAAACTGCTGAAAACTACATATAATAGCGTATTTAGACACGCCATAGCATAGAATGTTGCTAAAATTGCAAAAAAACACCCAATTTTTGTATGTCGAAAAAATGACCAAAAAAGCAAGGCTATAGTATGGCAAAAATGTCAAAAATGACATTTCCCAAAAAACTGATAAAAACTGCTAGAAACTACATATAATAGCGTATTTAGACACGCCATAGCATAGAAATGTTGCTAAAACTGCAAAAAAAACCCAAATTTCATGTCTCGAAAAAAATGACCAAAAAGCAAGGCTATAGTATGGCAAAAATGTCAAAAAATGACATTTCCCAAAAAACTGATAAAAACTGCTAGAAACTACATATAATAGCGTATTTTAGACACACCATAGCATAGAATGTTGCTAAAATTGCAAAAAAAACACCCAAATTTGTGTGTCGAACAAAAATGACCAAAGAAGCAAGGCTATAGTATGGCAAAAATGTTAAAAAATGACATTTCCCAAAAACAACTAAAAAACTGCTTTAAACTACATATAATAGCGTATTTAGACACGCCATAGCATAGAATGTTGCTAAAATTGCAAAAAAACACCCAAATTTGTGTATGTCGAAAAAATGACCAAAAAGCAAGGCTATAGTATGGCAAAAATGTCAAAAAATGACATTTCCCAAAAAAACTTCTAAAAAAACTGCTGAAAAACTACATATAATAGCGTATTTAGACACGCCATAGCATAGAATGTTGCTAAAATTGCAAAAAACACCCAAATTTCAATGTCGAAAAAAATGACCAAAAAAGCAAGGCTATAGTATGGCAAAAATGTCAAAAATGACATTTCCCAAAAAACAACTAAAAAATGCTTTAAAACTACTACATATAATAGCGTATTTAGACACGCCATAGCATAGAATGTTGCTAAAATTGCAAAAAAACACCCAAATTCGTATGTCGAAAAAAATGACCAAAAAAGCAAGGCTATAGTATGGCAAAAATGTCAAAAAATGACATTTCCCAAAAAACTAAAAAAACTGCTAGAAAACTACATAAAATAGCGTATTTAGACGCCATAGCATAGAATGTTGCTAAAATTGCAAAAAAAACACCCAAATTTCGTGGGTCGAAATAAATGAACAAAGAAGCAAGGCTATAGTATGGAAAAAAATGTCAAAAATGACATTTCCCAAAAATAACTAAAAACTGCTTAAAACTACACTTAATAGCGTATTTAGACACGCCAAAGCATAGAATGTTGCTAAAATTGCAAAAAACACCCAAATTTTGTAAGTCGAAAAAAATGACCAAAGAAGCAAGGCTATAGTATGGCAAAAATGTCAAAAATTACATTTCCCAAAAACTGATAAAAACTGCTAGAAACTACATATAATAGCGTATTTGGACACGCCATAGCATCGAATGTTGCTTAAACTGCAAAAAAACACCCAAATTTCGTATGTCGAAAAAATGACCAAAAGAGCAAGGCTATAGTATGGCAAAAATGTCAAAAATGACATTTCCCAAAAACAACAAAAACCTGGTTTAAATGACATATAATAGCGTACTTAGACACGCCATAGCATAAAATGTTGCTAAAATTGCAAAAAAAACCACCCAAATTTCGTGTGTCGAAATAAATGACCAAAGAAGCAAGGCTATAGTATGGCAAAAATGTCAAAAAATGACATTTCCCAAAAACTGATAAAAACTGCTAGAAACTACATATAATAGCGTATTTAGACACGCCATAGCATAGAATGTTGCTTAAACTGCAAAAAAACACCCGAATTTCGTATGTGCAGAAAATGACCAAAAAAGCAAGGCTATAATATGGCAAACATGTCAAAAATGACATTTCCCAAAAACTGATAAAAACTGATAAAAACTACG
>NW_024613449.1:0-3068 GCF_008729295.1 Plectropomus leopardus
TCTTGCATATAAAATATCAGAACTTTTTAAAATCCTGTATCATCATCATTGTATAATGTGAAATTTGAGCGACTGAATTTTCGTATTAGGGCCAAAAACGAATTCATGTCACCATGACCTCGACCTCTGGCCACCAGATTCTAATCAGTTAATTCTCTAGGCCAAATGAACGTTTGTGCCACATTTGAGAAAATTCCCTCAAACCCATAATAAGATATTGCTTTGACCAGAATGAGACCAATGCAAGGTCACCATGACCTTGACCACAGACCACCAAAATCAAATCAGTTCGTTCTTGAGTCCAAGTGAACATTCGTGCCAAATTTGAAAAAATTCCCTTTGAGATCTCTTTACATATCGCATTTATAAGAATGATACAGATGACATAACTGTGACCTTGACCTTTGACTACCAAAACTTTAATCCGGTTATCCTTGTGTCCAAGTGGACGTTTGTGCCAAAATTGAAGAAATTCCAACAATGTGTTCATGACCTATCATGTTCAGGGCCAGACGGACGTAACCATGGAGGGACATATGCACGTACGAACACCCCCCCAAAAAATGCCTCTGGCCTCAGCTATTGCCAGTATGGAGGCATAAAGACATGCAGAAAAGAAACCGTGGCATCTATTATCATTTTTGCTTCATTATTGGGACAAAAATAGTTGTTGGATGTAAGTCGTAGGCTGCAGATGTGAAACTATTGTTAGTCGTCAGGTTGCTGTCAGTGACGTGTTTTTCACTCAGCCCTGCAGATATGACTGGTCTGCTGGTGTCTCAGCTGTTGTACCTGTAGTGACGACCGGGATGACGTCTCCTCCGCTCAGTCTGGCCTTGCTGATAGCCGGCCCGGTGATGTCGGTCCAGTACACCATCTTCTCAACGCAGTCGTAGGCCACGGCGATCACCACCCGATCCTGAAAACGCGGGAGCAGACAGATGTTTCATTCAGATGGAGTTTCACTTTCAAAGAGTCTTTTGTGTTGAAGCGACAGAAACTCGCAGACGTCAAATGCTGTCGGAGATCTTTGTGTTCAGCTGCAGTACATTCATACATTAACGTATGCGCTCCATAACAGAAAGAAATCTGTCACAGAACAATCAGAGGATTGTTTCAGAGCAGCCAACAACGCTCAGAAGTGGATTAACTACGTCCACGATGAACACTGACACTCTGTGACCGTTCCTTCATGTGAGGACTGAATGTCGTCATCACAAAAACTTCTGACTTTTGGGCTTTTTGTCGAGGAAAATATTCTAGTTTGGGAGTTTCTCTCAGCATGAATCACTCCTGACAAAAATGGTCGCAGTGAATGCAAACTAGAATTACCGACTCATGGTTTTATGCCTCCGTGCACAAGTGTGTTGCACTTACGCTTTACATTCATGTCTGTA
The DNA here is from genome assembly GCF_008729295.1 of Plectropomus leopardus. NCBI lineage: Eukaryota > Metazoa > Chordata > Actinopteri > Perciformes > Serranidae > Plectropomus > Plectropomus leopardus. The sequence goes on from NW_024613449.1 coordinate 1,398, forward strand.
AAAACATGGATGCTCAGTTCATCGAGTCTAAGTGTACATTTTTGCAAAATGTTCGGAATTTCCCTCAAGGTGTTCTTCGGATATCGTGACTTACGAGTACCAAATTCTAATCAGTTCATTGTTAAGCCCGGGTGGATGTTTGTGCCAAATTTGAGGAAATTCCTTTAAAACGTTCTTTAAATATTGCAGTCCGGAGAATGGGACAGATAAGGTCACAGTGACCGTGACCTTTAACTTTCCATTACCAGATCCAGAATCAGCTCGTCCTTGACTCAAAGTGTAAAATCTAATCTGGCGTTGTCTTACGGGGATGTGCAGCAGAGGTTTGGCCTCCTCCTTCTTTATGTTGTATCCGTCCAGAGGAACGCGCTCGATCTTCCCGCTCTGAGCGAATAGCAGATGCGTTCCCGGAGCGACGGGGTGAACGTCGGGCCGCGGGGTCGGACCCACCGGAGCAGGAGTCGGCGCCTGGTTGATACCTGCGGCAGAGAGGTCAGATTATTGTTAAAGCACATTTAAGTTTAATGAGGATAATATTTAAGAGTCAGACTGCTGTGGTCAGGTTTCACACACATTAAGTTTTCTATTATAAAAAAATACAAAAAACTTTAAAGATAAAAAGTCGCAGAAAAATTAATTTAAGATAGGAAGTTTTTAAAAAAAAAAAAAAAAAAAAGGAAAAGATGCCTTTCAAACCTGCTTTCTTAAAAAGTAAGTTAAGGAGATGAAATTTCCAAACAAAATAATGCAAAATAATAAAAGAAAAAAGATGCCCCAAAAGTTTTCTGTTAAAGTAGCCATGTTTTTTCAAATAAAAGGACGAAAGAAATATATTTTCATTTTTTAAAGAAAACATGCCTTCCAAACCTATTTTCATCAAAAAATTAAAAAAAAAAAATTAAAATGTTTTAGTTTCTGTGAAAAACACAAAAAAGAGGGAAAAAAGTTTTCTATAAAAATAACAAAAAAAAATTTAAAAAGTAAAAAAGAAAGAAAAAAATTGCCTAAAAATTTATGGAGAGAGCATATATGGAGAAAATGAAAAAACTTTTTTCGTGATAAACAAATAAATTAAAACGACCAAAAAGCTGTCAAATATCGACACAAAATAAAGTGGTGTCGCTACCCACAGAAAATAAATTCAGTGTTGTGTTACATTAATGGCATTGAATTTTTACATTCATCACAATTCTATAGTTTTTCTAAACTTTCAATGATTTTGTCGGCTTCAAGGACGTTTCCAGGCCTGGAAAATGTGAATATGAAAGTCCCCTGTTTTTGTTCAGTTTTTGGCCGACCGTGGGATCCCTGTGAGGTGTTTGCTTCAGGACCGAGCTGACTCACACAGAGGGGTGCTGCCGGGTCCGGTGCGGGTGTTGGGGATCTCCTGGCCGTTGGCGTCCACGCACCAGCACTGTCCGATGCTGCCGTGGCACTGCGTGGGCTCGTAGGCGCCGTGAGGGTCACACTGAGGGACGTACTGACCGACGGCCGGCCGAGGACGGAAGAAGGACAAGATGCCGGAGCCGGAGGACGTCTGGACGCTCTCTCTGTGACGCTCACACAGAGTCTTCTCGCGCTCTGGAAACAGGAAGTAACAGAACGATGTTGTGCGAAACATGAAGCGTGCTGCTAAAATTTGGACTCCACAAGTATTTAATGTATCTCTAA
>NW_024613450.1:0-3971 GCF_008729295.1 Plectropomus leopardus
ATGTACACTTTTTATAATTGACTTTCATTTTCATATTACTTCCCTTAGTCAACATATAAACTCAGTCTCCAAATACAGAGAAGAGAGTACATGTGCAAATCTCTGTTTAGTATTAAAACGCAGTTAGCTAAGAGTTCTTAGCTGTGGCTAGTTTCCTTGTTTTGTGGTTATAATTCTAATTTTGAGGTTGTTTGTTTTAGTTAATGGTGTAACTTGGTTTAATATAACTATCAAGTTCAGTCAAACTATATTTGTCATTAGCACTAGATAGATAGATGGATAGATATGCAGTTAGACCTGCAACTGCAGTAAGTTTCAGTACGATGATAATTATATTTTGTCTCTGCTGAAAAACATTGCTTTATCCACCTTATGCCAGGATAACTGTGCCCTTACCTGGGTGTTATTGTGTCATCTTCCCAATCCATAAATGTGAGGTTGAGGGTCATCCTGGGGATTTATTGATTATTTGGACAATGTTGAATACAAAAAGGATTCAACAAATACAGTACACTGTATAGTAAATGTTAGAGATTTGTATTGGCATTTGGTAAGAATCTGGTGGTATAAAAATACAGGGGTTACAATTGATCATAATGGATATATGTCAATACTGTAAGCAAGATGATGTATTGTGATTTTTAAAAAAAATCAGATTTAAAAAAAATAGTCATAGTATTATAAAAAGCATCACCATATGCAGTTTTTTTTAATGCAATTAGAACAGTGGGACAGTTTGTCTTTGTATTTCTTTACAGTCCCTGTAACAGCCAACATCATAGCAATACTTTTTTGTGCAATCTGAACTTAGGAATTAACACTTGCCTACATTACATCAAGGTTTGACAAGTGATCTGTGGTGTGTCTCTGCACATTTTATATCTTGCCTCTAATTTCATAATAACATTTCAATACATAAATAATTGTTTTTAAATTTACTGAAAAGGTTGCCCAGTAAGGGATGGTTATGGATATAACCAGAGGTCTGCAGCGCTGGCTGTTGCTCACCATCTTGTTGACCCATCCCTGAGAGATTCTTAACCACACACAAGGCCATGTCCACAAAAGGATTGTGGTGCTTTTGGTGCCCCTAAACCTGTCAAAATGAGAGAAAAAAATTAGCGTGCAATTCACAAAGCATGTGCAATTAGTGAAATGCAAACTGCACTGCCAAGCAGACAGCATCCTGGGTGCACCTGCCACATTTGAATGTATGTAAATTAGAAAATATTTTAAAAATTCTGTGCAGTTTCTCTCTCTTCAAACCTTGTGAGCTTTTAATGATACTGAATTTGTGTCATCAAATACATCCAAACATTTACTCCTAACTACAAATATGGACCTCATAACCAAAATCAATGGGATTCAACCCTCGGGGAGCCATGAATGTGCAAATGTTGTGTTAGTCCATTCAGTAGTTGCTGAGATATTTCATTCTGGGCCAAAATTGGACCGACCAGTGCTGCCATCCCTAAAGCTGCTAGCAAGGATAAACTATTCACATAAGGCTGTTTTTGATTAAAGTGTAAGAGACACAGTTACTTACTGTATAATTCATTGACATTATTCTTTATTGTAAAGGGTAAACTATCTAAAATATGAGATATAAATTACCAACAACTTAAACTTTTGGCTAGTTTATCAATGGCATTTCTGCACAGGTTTACAGGTTAATTATTAATTAAGTATTTGTAACAGACCTGTGCATATTTTGTCATCCCCAAATTGTCATAAACTAAAAAATCCTAATGAAGATCATTTGTACCTAATTACTCTTACCATTACTAACATTTAAACCAACATTTAGCGAAATAGTGTTATTCACCTCTGGGAAAATTCATTTTTCATAAAAAAACTTAAATATGTGTGAACATAAGCTACTCTTTGTCAAGGCGAGAAACCAGAGAAGTAAGTCTCAAACTTATGATGTGATATAGGATATAAACTATGAAGCTGCTCCATAGAAACTGGACGAGAGCCTGGTTTTGTGGCTGCAAAGAGAGTTTTTTTTCTTTTGTTTTTTTTTGTTTCAAATGACCTTTACGCTATTGTAATTTTTTCATTTCTGAAACAGAAAATGCCTACACACTCAAAGCATTGGCCTGGGTACTCTCTGTGGAGCAGCTCCAGAATTTATGCCCAATTACAACATAAATTTTAGTTTTGGCACTCCCGTGTTTGTGTTTGGAAGAGAGTTCACTATGACAAATTTTCCTGTAAAACTACAGTAAACTACTGGCAGCTGTAGTTGCCAGCATCCTGCTGTTATTTTACAATGTCACTACCATAAAGTACATCAACGGTATATTACAGCTGCAATTATTACAGAATTTTACAGTATAATTTCAAGTTTACAGTGTGATATTGGCTCCAAAAAGCAAAAAGAGGTTCAGTATTTTACTGTATTTTGGTAAAACTATACATTACTGTTAGAATGTGGCTGTATTTTTACCAAAATTTTCACTGTAACAAATTTTACTGTAAAATTATCATAGACTACTGGCAGTTGTAGCTGGCAGTAGTTTACTTTGTCACTACTGTAAATTACTTCAAAAGTATATTAGTTACATTTCTTACAGTATGTGAGGCTTACAGTGTAACATTCATTAAAACTTACAATGTTTTACTGTATTCTTAAAAAAAAAACACAACTGTGACAACTAGTGTAAAAAGTTAGCTGTATTTCTACAGCATTTTGCTACAATGCACTAGTATTTTGGGCTGTCTTAGACCATAGGAATAACACGTGTGAAATTTGATAACGGGCATGGTTTCCCTATTATAAAGTTTCATACTGAATTTAAAAAAAAAAAAAGTTTTTCTAAATTTTCAAACTTTACAAAGAGTCAAGTAAACCCACAGCATAACAGGAGGGTTACAAACAGTGAATGCAGACTTCATAGACATCTGTTATGCACAGTCTATTCCAGTAGGTGGTGGTACGAACCATCTCACAGTATCCCCGGTGGAGGCTGGCACACTGCACAGTACCACAGTACCACAGTACCCGCACAAAGAGCTAACAGACAGGCTGCAAGATGGCCATCGCTACGCTTCAGTCGTTCAACGTCTTTCTGACGGAAAGATTGACCGCAGCTGCGGTAGACATCTATGGATTCGTTGAGAAGACGATAATAGACTACCAGGAGGAGGTGAACCAAACAAAACTTGAGAACCAGAGGCTGCAGCGGCTGCTGGATTTGGTCTATAAACCAGAGATAAGGCTGCACAGGGCAGGTATGTTTGTGAGTGTGCACAGCACTTTACCGTCGCTCAGGTCATTAACAATATGAAGAGCCATTAGCTAAACCACAGCAGACAATTAACGCCGTGTCAAGTTATTTACTAGCTTTGTGCTCGCTACATACAGCTACGTTAGCAAGCCGTGTTAGCTAACGCGTCCAGCTCCTGACGGGCACCTTTCAAAACCCTACACATTTCCCGTCATCTTCAAAATAAAACTTTATCTATACGTTTTATGGAGTGCAATGTTTATCATCTTCGTCGTAGCAAGATACTGCTGCGACGTAAGAACACACTATTTTCTTGTTCAATTCAGCATATCGGAATACTATAATAACAAAAGACGCCTTTTATGCTTGTATATTGAAGGTACACATCCGGTAATACGATCCTGCGATTCAATTCGTTAATATAGACGGAAACTTAATTACAAAAATGTGTTGATTAAAGTGACTCTATCAAGATATATGAATTACTTGTAGAACATATATCTTTAATAATACATATGTGAAGGGTACACTGATGCATCTATCAGTACCCAGTTTTATTTAGGGTGTCTAAAGGTCCCTAAAAAGTCTTACCATTTCTGAAATTCAATTTAAAAAAAGAGCTATTGGGCCTTTAAATATGAATCTGCAAGGACTTACAAGCACTTAATCTATATGTCCAACTTTTGATTTCTTTCTCTTTTTTTTCAAAATGAAAGTTTTTGTGCCTGAAAGTCAACA
>NW_024613451.1:0-2509 GCF_008729295.1 Plectropomus leopardus
TATAAAACATTTTACACACAGCCCCACCCGGACTAAGTAAACTGCCAAACTGTGAGAAACTGCGCACACGTCAGTGTTTACACCACTAACTTATGTAAGTTGATGGCCAACAGTCATGTCAGTTATAAGTGTGGAAACCGAATTAACGGATTGAAGAAGAAGAGGGAACTGAAAATTTGGTGCCTCCTTTAGTAAATTATATCAACTTGAAAACATGTGACTTTTAGGGAAGTAGAATTGATGATCCATTATTTTTAGGTGGCTGGCAGTAAATGTGAAATCAAGGTTATTTCCAAACAAAATGACAACTATTTTCTTACCATGATTTTGGACACTGGGCCGGGGGTGGCACTGCCGTCTGGAGGAGTCCCCTCCTGCAGAAAAAAGAAAAAAACACTCTTTTAACAAAGACATTTGCTATGATTCAGGGTGTTAATATGAGTCTGTGAGATGCCAACAGAGCCAAATGGTTATATAATTGTTCTCTTCATGGTTGAACGTCTGTTGACAGGCTGTTGTTGGGTGTGGGAGGGTGTCTCTGCAGTTAGCTAGAGCTCGACTAACCACTTTTATTTGTACTGGCGGCTAACAATGACCTTTTCATTATGCTATAGAAACTGGGCTGCTGATAACATCACTAAATACACACCGATACCGATAGTTTTTGACGGGAACAAAGGACACAGAGTGGCAGGTGAACACTCACTTTACTAATTAACCAACGATTAGAGGCCATTTACCGACATTACATTGTGTAATTGCAATTGCAATTGTAATTACAGGTTCATATAAAATACTTTTCATATTACACTAAGGCTGCAACAATTACTGTAATTATTTTTTTTATTCTGTACACAATTAATTGATGAATTTCAAACTCAATTAAATGTCAGAAAATAGTGAAAAATGTTCAGGGTGACATCTTCAAATTAGAGGTCAATTAATTTATTAATGTGGCAAATTAATCATTGTCAATGGGATAAGGAAATTTCACAAACTATTGTCATATCTTACACTTTGACCTAGTGTTTTTTTATGTTTTATGAATCATTGAGTATTAGTACATATTTTCAGCATATTGAAAATACAGAATCACTCCACTCTAAAGTTTAATAATAATAAATTTAATTTGTATAGCTCTTTTAAAGGTACTCAAAGACACTTTACAAATTAAAAAAAGACTTTGTTTGAAATTACAATTGGAGTTTTTACCAGTTACAAAATTCTGATTACAAATATCTTCTTTTGTCTTTTACATTTTTACATTGATATGAAACAGAGAAAAGCAGAAACTTTTCAAAGAGAGCATCACTGATGGTTTTTCATTGATTCAAAAAACAAACAAAAAAAAGATCAACTGATTATCAAAATAGTTGCCAATTGACTTTTTGCTGATTAACTGACTGAATATAAAGATTAAAAATAGTTCAGCTAATTGAAATAACAGTACGTATTGTTTTAACCATGCAGAGCTCAAAGAGTCACGTAAAAAGAAAAGGTCGTATGACAGACGTTACACAAGCAACCGGTTTATTTTCTTACTGAGCTGCATTCAACAGTTTGTCTCTGACCGACCTCAGTCAGGTGAAAAGCTCTCCGCCCATCAAGAGCTGACACACTTTTCACAATGACTATAAGGATTTATTCCTCATCAGTGTCCCTTCTCTCCTGTGTGTGTTTATGTTACAGAAATATAATCATTAAAATAGGACGCTGAACTGTTATCACGGTCATTTCTCAGGTGCAAAGAAAAGGATGATTGTTGCTGGTTGTTACGGTGACAAAACACATCGGTGGTGCAGTAAAGTGTGTCACGTTCACTAGTTTCATAACTTTGTTTTGGCTTCTCATTCTTGCACCGATTTATCTTATAAAACAATAAAAATACAACCGTTTTTATCTTTCAATGAACAAATACTAATGTTCACTCATAGAAAAACACACATCATTCAACTTAATAGAAACAAAATAAAACTCACCAAAACTGACTTACTTAAGATTGTAATTAATTTGGTTTGTAAGTCCACTGTCCCAACAATCAGCAACTCTAGTCTGACTGAATAAACCCAATGACATAAATATGAAAATACGCTCCTCTGCATGCCGTTTCTGTCAGCTGAGCAGCGGCTACAGTGCACGTTCAACAAACATCAAATCATAAAAAGAGTAATAACAGTTATGGTAATATTTTAAACGTAACGGATTGCTCATTTGAAAACGTACTACTCGGTCTCTTCATTACTGCAGAACCTCACCTCACCTAATTTACCGAACATTGTTTTGTTTATATGGAAGTTTACATGCAAGTTTACCTGCTACAACAGCTGAAAGAGCACAAAAACGCAAAAAGGCTCTCGCTAAGACGAAGAGAAAATGTGACGATGATGACTGTATTATACATTTCTGATTTTTATTTAGTCAAGGAATTTTGTTTGTTTGATTTTTGGTCTGAATGTGGGTTTTTTTAAATGATGATGATTATTATTAATACTGTCACTATTATTACTAT
>NW_024613452.1:0-1944 GCF_008729295.1 Plectropomus leopardus
ACATGATTATCTCCTATCAATTTAGTCAAATAGCACTTGTCCTGCTCACATTGCATGCAAAACAAGATGAACCTTGCAAGGAAAAACCTAAAAAAGTTGAGAGTAGTATTTGTATTTAAACAAAGAAAGTTTGCATAACCCCCTTTCAACAAAGCAGCTACAATAGTGACAATTCTCTCTTTTTTTTTTTTAAAGACTGGTGAAAGTCAAAGACAAAGTCAGGACTTCAGTAACATGCAGACACAATTACCTGTAGCAAGTGATAAAACTCAAGGCATGTTTTTCCTTCAGAAATGCAAGTTTCTTCTTGTGCTGTAAATCCATGCAGAGCTCGTCCACAGAAACAAAATAAGTAGTTAGACTGAGAAATTCAAAGCAACAACGTATCATATAACTGTTCCTCCTGGTTTGGACTCTCGAGGCAAACTCTCTCTCTCTCCTCTTACTGTCCACATTCACACACACACACACACACACACATACGCGTACGCACACACACACACATACACGTACGCACACACACGCACACACACATACATACACACACCCAGCACATGACTTCCTGCACACCTCTCTGGGCAAACTGGTTTGCTTAGATTTAAATGACATTTTAGGGAGCTTAACATGACCTGATATACAGGTCTCCTTTTCTACAAAATCCCTCTACAGGTCTGCTTCCCAAAATGTGTTCTGCATGTTTGCATGTTTCTCCACTATGTGCCAAGGTCAGCATTTCTAAAGCACTTTAAAGTAATAATCCGATCACAAACTGTTAGGAGGTTTGAAACATTCAACTTTACCTCTGTTTTATCATCCAGCTGTACCCAAACCAGCTGGAGCTACAGGTGCAGTAAAAGGACGGTGATAAGACACACTCGACTCTCTCACAACTTTAACAGCTCGAGTGCCACCAGGCAAGACAGGACAATGACTTTAAATGGCATTTACCTTATAAGCTTTTCATTGTTGTCATTATCTCGCAGACTCGTCACCTTTTATTTTGCAGGACTGCCTGTTGAAAGACAGACACACAAGGGGAAACAGAAAATTCACCTAAAAATAGGTCTTTAACAATAAAAACATGTCAAGTCACCCTGCTGGAAGGCAAAGATACGGTCAGGTAAGGTTACAGACTAAGCTCGCCTTTCCAAGAATGAGGAAGAAAAACATTTTGACTTAACTTCCCTGTTTGACATGATCTCCTTAAAAACTGTGAGAAAATAAATATCTTTTAGCTGCCCATTCTCATAGCAGTATGTGATTTTTAAAGAAATATAAGAAATGGACACAGCTCTTAATGCATTGTGTTAAAATACATGCCGGCAACATGAAAGCAATGCCAGTGTAAAGTGTATGGGGGTCAAACAAAAAATGACTTTCAACCAGGACTTACATAACTTTACACAACTACAACAAGTATTATATTTAGGTACTTCCTGTCACTACGTGTGCAAATATGCGTCACTTATGCCCAATTTAGCCGAAACCACTATCTTTAGTATTTTTGTTCCCTAAACCTAACCAAACTGTGACTATTTCACAATAAAAACCGCAACTGTTTGTAATAAACTAAACTGTAATGGCATTATTTTTGTGATGCCAGTACGAAACTGAAACACATTTCATGCCCATGTGTCCATTCCACGGGTTTTTCTGTGAGACTGTGTCGCAGCATCTTCTAATAATCTCACAGTTCATGACAAAAGCAGCTACACAGCTGAAAACATATTATCTCACAGGGCTGGACAATAATCAAAGCCACTGGCAAGTTTTTGGTCTTTTGGTTACCATCAGTGGCTACCACTTTTTAACATATAAAATATAGAGACAGTAAACTGCAAAACGTGCAAAACAAATACATTTGCAATGTATACATACATATATATCATAAGGGATATTTCAATACTGCTGTCATCATCAAAAATGATGGAAAAAGAAAAAGTA
>NW_024613453.1:0-1324 GCF_008729295.1 Plectropomus leopardus
TTAATATTTGTTTTTATAATTCTGACTTTTATCATTTATTTTTGACTCAACCATATTTTTTTATTTTTATCTAAATTTTGTAATCTTGTTTTTAATTTTAATTCTAATTTTAATTTAATTTTTAATTTTTATTTTTATTCAACACTTTAGTTAATTAAAAAACAACAACTATATTTTCCCAATTTATAATTTATCTCATAATTTTGATATTCATTTCATATTTTTTCAATAATTTTGACCTTTAGCTCATAATCCTGACTTTTACCTTTTAGTTTTTATTTATAATTTAGATTTTTATCTCATAAAATTTTGATTTTAATCTCAAATTTTACACTTCATCTCAGATTTTTTTAAATAACATAATTCTGACATTTATTTAATAATTATAAATTGACTATTTCATCTCAAAATTTTAACTTTTGAACTGGACTTTGGCGACCTCGAGCATCTCGAGAGTTCATTTTTATATAAACGCACAGGTGTTGCAGTAAAGCTGTTATCGATACTTGAACAGCTTTGACCTCTTTTACGTTTATTGAAGTGAAAATATGAAATCTGCATTTTTTCGGAGGCGCTGCACCACATACTGGTGATCGTTGTATTTTTAGTTGTTAGAACTGGGATTTTGTATTTTTTTTTTTGTATTTGTGGAGCAGAACCCGGAAGTTCTGGTTTCACTTCTGCTCTCTGAGACGCTTTGAGACGGTTTTTGTTGTTGTCGCTCACCGATCACCAGACTGCTCATGATGGCGCTGCAGAGCTCGTCGTCTCTGAGCTCTCTGTGGGGGCAGCTCAGGGACTTTTTCATCCTGCTCGCCGCGAGCAGCACTAACGCCACTGACTGCAGCGTTTTCGGGTTATGGGAAACCACCAGGTCCAGTCCCATGTCGAGTTTAAAAATGCCATCCTTAATTTCCTGCACACACACACACACACAAACCGAGAGAATAGAAACCATGACTTCATCACGTCCTCCTACAGGTGCTTCTTCTCATCTGAGTCACAGTTTATGTTAACTCTTAAAGATTTATGTGCAAAAAAACAGCATCTATCGAGTGAAAGTGTGTCTCTACAACAGTAATAATAAATCAATATACAGTGAGAGAATGTCTGTTTGATTGGCCTTCAAAAAAAATATAAAATCAAATAAAATAATGGTTAATTTTACCTTCATGTTAAAGCAGGGAGACTCGCATCCTGTCGCATCGCAGTCGGTTGAGCTGAAATTCAAATGAAAATGGAAAAAAAATCAAATAAATAAAAGCTCGGGATTAGTTTCATGTGTATATATACACACACACACACACACACACACACACACACA
>NW_024613454.1:0-1054 GCF_008729295.1 Plectropomus leopardus
TATAATGTAATTATATGAAATTTAATTTATTAGACCCAACACAATGCCATGATTTTTCCAGAACTTTCACTGATTTTTTTTTAATTGAAATGTAAAAAATGCAAAAACTCAGCTGCCATTTTTTTGTAGAAACATTGTTGACAGTTTTATTAGAGGCAAAAAAATCATCTTTTACAAAAAAAGGTGAAAATCTGATTCTTTTAAAGAAACAAGAGAGAACATGTTTGAGACTTTGGGTGAACTGATCCTTTTCAAACTTAAATCACTGTGTCCTCCTCCTCCTCCTCCTCCTCCTCCAGCGTCAGCAGCTAGCAGCTGATTGGTCGACCCAGTCCCACAGGTGGACGGAGCCGTCGGAGGCGGCGGAGAGGAGCGTCCGTGGTCGCTCTGGATGCCAGAGGTGGGAGGTGACGAAGACGTCGTCATCAGATGAAACGGAGTGACCGCGATGCTCGAACAGAGGCTGAACCTCCTGCTGCGCCTCCTGCTGCTCCTCCTTCCACACTGAAGTGTTGTAGATCTGAACGGCTCCACTGAAACCTGCAGGGAGGTGAAGAGTTAAACATTTCACTAAAACTGCACCTCCTGCACCTTCACCTCTCTCTATCACCTCCTCTGCCTTTGTCTCCTCCTGCTCTTTACCTTTCATTTACCTCTTTACACCTCCCTCTATCTCCTCCTCTAACTGTACCTCCCTCTCTACCTTCTCCTCTATCTCCTCCTCTCCCTCTCTACCGCCTCCTCTAACTCTACCTCTCCTCCCCCCTCTCTCTTCTCCAGCTGTAACCCCCCCCCACTCCCTCCTCTACCTCTCTTCCCTTTCCACCTCCTCCTCAACTTTCTCTCACTATCTCCTCTTCTTTCCTCTACCCGTTACCTCCCTTTCTCCCTCATCCCCCTGTTAAATCTACCTCTTTTCCCATCTCTCCCTTTTCTACCTTCTCCTCCTTCTAACTCCTCCTCAACCTCTTTTTCTCCCTCTTTATATCCTCCTCTAACTCTACCTCCCTTCTTCCTCTATACCTCCTCCTCCCTCTCTATCGCCTCTTCTTCC
>NW_024613455.1:0-1547 GCF_008729295.1 Plectropomus leopardus
TTTTTTTTAATTTTAGGTCAAATTCATCCACGATCAGACATCAGCAAACCCAAAGTATAAGGGCTTTTTCCACGGAGTGAGGGAGATTATTAGATCTGAAGGTGAGTTTCCATATTTGTGCGTTTTACTGCCACCTGCTGATTCAGCTCCACAACGATGATTTCGCCTCTCAGTTATTCTTCATGTGCACCTGAGTCATCTCATGTATTATTCAGAGGGTAATATTCTCAGCCTCATTAGCTCCAGAGCTGAGAGTTTGATGTGATGGTGCTGATGTGTCTGCAGGACTGAAGGGGACTTATCAAGGCCTGACAGCCACCGTGTTGAAACAAGGCTCCAATCAGGCCATCCGCTTCTACGTCATGACTTCCCTGAGGAACTGGTACAAAGGTGAGCGACTGAATAACTTCCACATCTTTATCATCATAGCATGTGCTAAAAAAATGCAGCCCAAACAATCATCTTTTGTGTCTGAAACACTCAGGCGATGACCCCAACAAATCCATTAACCCTCTGATGACTGGACTGTTTGGAGCTTTTGCTGGAGCTGCCAGTGTGTTTGGAAATACTCCGCTGGACGTCATTAAGACCAGAATGCAGGTTGGTTGAATAACATGTTCACACGTTATAATCTCATCATTTTACGCCGAGCAAAGTGGCCAACGTTCATGTTTTTTATTTAACAGGGTCTGGAAGCTCACAAGTACAAAAGCACGCTGGACTGTGCTGTCAAGATCATGAAGCACGAAGGACCAATGGCGTAAGTTTACAGAGTTTACTGAGGATTTTAAAGAATTTTATACTTTCTATAAGATGGAGTTTGCTACAATTCACATGTCCATAAATACAGTTGCTGTCGGCAACACGTCTTTAAAGACTTCACACGCTTTACATATTTCTAAGCAATAATTTGAAATGTCTGCAAGTCAGCTACCGCATGACGGCAGGTAACGAAACGTGACGCATTTTGAGAACTGTGCTTAGAAGCTTTTTTGGCTGAGCCACACGGCGTGTGTGAGCAGTGCGTCACGGCAACCTCGCTGAACTGTTGCAGCATGCACGCTTGTGTTGTTCACACAGGCAGCGTCATTGCTGTGGTGCTGCAGAGCAGCTGCAGAGCTGCTGCAGAGCGGCTGCAGAGCTGCTGCAGAGCTGCTGCAGAGCTGATGCAGAGCTGATGCAGAGCTGATGCAGAGCGGCTGCAGAGCTGCTGCAGAGAAAGGTTGAGTGTTTCTTCATGCCTGTGACTGATGTAGACATTGAAACTGTAGTGAAGGGAGGTATAAAGTCAGGATGACAGTTAAAACTCCATCTTCTGTCTGTTTTTACTGAAAACCGCCCGTCACACAGTAAAAATCAAATTCTTTCTCTGGATGTGCTGCAGTTGAGTATTACTAGTACTGATTAATTCATATTAATTATTATTAACAATAACATATTTTAAAACTAATTTTCAGTCATTATTTTAGTGTATTTTTTTCTGATAAAACTCAATTTTCTGCTTATTCTGTGTTTCTGCTCTACTACATCTCAGAAGCAAAAAATGT
>NW_024613456.1:0-2700 GCF_008729295.1 Plectropomus leopardus
ATATAGAAATATGATGTCGCCATCCTGAGTTTACCCCCAAAAATTACAACTTAGTTCTTGTGTAAAAAAAAAAAAAAAAAAAGTTTTCTCAAAATATTACACTTTAGTCTTAGATTTTTTTTCCCCCATAAAAAAAGCACAGAAAGGCAAATATGTTCTGGCAGATCTACACTGTGTCGGTCACCATGGCCTGAAAAGGCATCATGATTTATAATAATTTGTATTTTTCTTTTAAATTTCTGTTGATTTATCTGCATCATCAGGTTCATTCAGCAACACTTAAATTCTGATTTAGAAAATAAATCCAAGCAGCTGTTTAAAAACATGAAGAAAACCACAGACAACAGATTAAAAATAATAATTTTTATAAGATTTTAGACTTTTTTTCAGTACAGGTGACAAAAAGAGAATAAATAACTTAATATCTACAAAGAACTATTAACATTTTTTTTTGTACATCATTTACAGTTTTACACGTTTTTGTATTCACATTTTTTTACATTTTTGAAATTTTTTAGACTTTTTTCCAACACACAGTCAGCATTTTTTTGTTCCGTACAGCATTCAAAACACCAAAGACTTTTTTGTTTTTGAGCTACATCCTAAAACGATCAACTTTTAAGTTTTAAACCAGAGTCGTACATACACACATCCACAAACATACACCCGTTAAACGTTTTAACTAAACGCCCCGCAGGGTCAGCGGGGGTTAAATTGGAGGGAAAACTTTGAGCGAGGGACGTCGTTCCCCTGTGACTGAACACGAGCTCTGAACAATTTCAAACAGTTTTTCCACCAAAGACAAACTCAAAGCTCCAGTCTGCTCATTCAACACAACAAAAAGAAAAACTGTGCAAATAAAACTTCACCACAGAGGACGAGAGCAGACCGCGGAGAAAGATTTGGCATTATTTCTGCGAACAGATCGACAATCAGTGTAATCTGTACATTTAAAATAATTTTACAAAAATTACAAAAAACGAAATACAAAAATTTTTTGCAAAAGCACAAAAATATTTTGCAAATATAAAACATGTTGCAAATACAAGTTCCAAAAATCACAAAATAAGACTTTAAAATACAAATCCATAATCATTAACGAATACCTGTTAAAAAATTAGAAATTGTTAGTAAGATATTCAAAAATGTTTTTCATTTTTTGCTATTTGTGGACTTTGTTGTGTATTTGCAGATCAGTTTTATATTTGCAAAATAGTTCAGAGTTTGCAAATCTTTTTTTGTATTTTTTTATATCAACAACCAGTTTGTAAATGTAAATCTGTAAATAGAAAACATCTTCAAAAAAAAAAAAAGCAAATATATAAAACAGATATTCAATTAAAAATGTAACACAAAAATGTAGAGTATATTAAAAATGCAAATCCACACGCGGAAAATTTGAGATTTACAAAAAAATGTTCAAAAGTTGTAAATGCTAGAAGATATTCAGAAATGTTTTTAATTTATTTCTGAATTAATTAAATATATTTTGATATTTTATTTGTGTGTTTGCAAAATAGTGTCATTTTTTTTTGTATTTGTGGAAGATGTTTTCCAATCACAGATAACATTTTAACGGACTGTTGATCTGTTCACATAAATAATAACGACAAAAATTTTCCTCCAGAGGAGAATAACAGTTTTCTGTCAGGAAATCGATTAAATCGATGTAAATCGATTAAATCGATGTAAATCAATTATCTCAAGAACCAAAAGTGAGATTTTAACCCTGTTATCCAGAAAATAGACCGTTCAGTGGTGATCGGGACGTCAGCGCGTCATTTTCTCAGAATAACTGACCTCTTTCTGGACCTTGAGGTCTTAAAAAGTTTCACCGAGATGGCGATCCTAAAAAACGACGCCCGCGTCCGCTCTCAGCTTCCGTACGTCACGAGAACTCCTCCTCACTCTTCATAAACACACATTAATAACAGCGAAAAGAAAAAACATTCCCATCAATAAATACCAAATTTGGCAAATTTGTCGAGAACATGAACCGTTTCTGGTCCGAACTGAGAATTTTTGCGGCGTCTATTTCGCCCAGCACCTTAAAGACCGGACGCCGCGGCGAGGTTATCTAACATCCTGGAATGTGACGTCTCGACACGCACCAACACATCTACGCGCTAAAATCTACCCGGAGGAGTCCGCGCCGCTCAGCTGCCAGTCGTGCGACTCTCCGCCAGCACCAGAGCGAACTAAACAATAAATTAAAGACGTGGGGTCAGAGGGGGAGGGGCGGGGACGGCGAGGCACGTGGTGGAGGCGTCAGACGTGGAGGTGCTGGCGGTGTTTTTGGCGGCGGAGGTGCAGGGGGAAGTAAGGCCCCTCGGCGTCGCTGCCCAGAGAGCTGCTGAGAGACTCCTCGCCTGAACTCATCACGTCCTCACAGGAGTCCTCGCTGCGGAGACACAGAGGAAGAGACGCCGTCAGTTTAGAAAAAAGCTCGTTATGTGTTCGTTTCTAATGTTTCACACGTGGTAAAACAGGCATCGGAAACGTAATGGACACTTGAGTCCTCATCGTCTCAGTGGACGAGGACATTGAGACTTTAAAGAGGAATTTAAGACATTTTAATCAAAAGGCCTTAAATTTAGATGAATGAATTTAGTGCTTTTTTAACAAACTGCAGGAACCGTTAAAGTCATTTTCCAAGCAAAGAATTTCTCGTTCTAGTCAACCATTAATAAATAATATAGA
>NW_024613457.1:0-1063 GCF_008729295.1 Plectropomus leopardus
TTGAAAACACTAAAATTAATAAAAATGAAAAAAATAACATTAAATATACAATGTTGAAATAATAAAATAATAATTGAATAAACATTTTACAAAAATCAATTAATTAAATAAAAATATAAAAACTTAAATTACAATAATTACACAAATCAGTGTTAAAAATATTAAAAATATTATCATAATTTTTAACAGCGAGCACATCCTCTGGAGGCTCATTCCATGATAACTGATCTAGATATGTCTTAAACCACTGATATCATATTTAAGGTGGAAATAATTCATATTCTTTGTTACTGAACAGGGGGACTAATTAAAAAAAAAAGTGACACCATTTTTTCACAAGAGAAACCATTTATTCCTCAAAACCCATGAGGCATATCATTCAAAATAATAACATTAAGAAGGCAAAAATTACATAGTGGGTTTTTTTAAGGCACAGGATATATAACAAGAAAATCATTTAAAACCTCCAACAGTTATGAGAGCATGGCATCACATGTACTTACGACGTAGCTGTGTCATCTCAACGACAAGTTCTGGCAGCCTTGCTCATGAAATGCATTAACTGTTGTCTCTGCTCATATTACTCAGTTTGTTCAACTCACGTTTGGTTTGAGCATCAATCAAACCCTGATTCAAGTATCCTTCATATTTTGCAGCACTTGTTCATAGCCCTAAAATGCCCCCCAAAGTCTTCAGTAACATCCAATATTGCACAGTCATTTTAAAATTTACAGAGCGATCATTTAATTCCTTTGCATATGTGCATTCCATGTTTGTAATCAAGCATAAAGAACAATAAGAGGTAAACAATCAAATAACACTGCATGACAAAAAAAAAATCAAAGTCAAGCCTGCTCTGCTACCTAAAGCCTACTTTTGTGATTGTATCTGTTCCTTTGGTAAGAGTTTTCTCAGACGACAAAACACAGTTTCGCACATTTGAACAAACTGGACAGAAAGCAATAACGATTCTGACAGATTTCCATATAATTCCCCTCAAGGAAACAAAATGCCATGAATACCCCTGCAAATTCTTATATATCGGCAACTCCATATTTACATA
>NW_024613458.1:0-1617 GCF_008729295.1 Plectropomus leopardus
GGATCTGGATCTGGATCTGGATCAGTCCGTCATGATAAACCGGTTAACCTCTCACTCACTTCCCACAGCTTCTTTGCCAGGGCGTCGTCTCGTCCTTTGGCTCCCACCTGTTGCAGCGCGCAGTTTGAGAAGTAGCGTCCGCTGAGGGACTCGATGCCCTCCTGCAGGGCACAGTGCAGGGTGGTCTGGGACCCCCCCTCAGGGTCCAGGAAGAAGAGCTTGGCAAAGGGCACGATGAGGATCTGCAGCCACGGGCTCAGACTGCGACACAGCTCTGTGTAGACGACTCCTGCAGCAACAAACGAGCGCTTTATGATCAGACGTTTTCATGCATGTGGGATCAATAATGCTGCTGATCACCGATAAATCCCAGACTGTGATAATAATAATTTAAAAAATCGACTTTGCATGTAGTATATTGAAAATAGTCTAAAACATGGCGGCATCTTGACAAAAACCTGGCATTTAAATGGATAAAATTCTGAAAATTACTGAGTATTTGATATTTTAGATTAAAAAAAATACACTCAATGAAAGTAGAAAATCATCAGAATTTGAATCATCAGAAATGAAAATCTATCCGTCACTATTTACAATTTGAATCTAACAAACTCCAGCACAGAACGTTGTTTTAACGTTGTTTTAGCAAATATTTAATCAAAACTGAAACTTTCAACATCAAAAACAAAAAGTTCGACTTTTTGCGACTTTTTTTTATATAAAATCAGGTAAAAATTTGCCGTGCCGTGCTGACACTTTCTTTGCACTTTATTTAATGAATGTGTTTTGGTTTTTTTATTGTATTTTCTGGCTGACCTGGGTGCAGGCTGTAGCAGGTGACGGTGGTGCCCTCCAGCCGGTTGGCGAGCTCCCTGGTGAAGAGCACGTTGCACAGCTTGCTGCTGCAGTACGCCTGGAAGTTGTTCCAGGTGGACTGAGCAGAAACCACGTCCCTGTTGGCCGTCAGCAGAGGGAAGTCGACGCCGCCGAGGCGGTGCAGCAGAGCGGCCACGGTGACCACGCGGCTCGGACCGCACCGCTGCAGCCGCTCCAGGAGGAGGCCGGTGAGCAGGAAGTGACCCAGGTGGTTTACCCCGAACGCCATGCCGAATCCATCGTCAGTGCGTCCCGGACCCATCACACCTGAAACACAGAGAGCCTCCATCTCACAGCGCTGCAGAGGTGACACACAACAGGACTGATTCTGTTTTTAGGATTATTAAAAACTTTGCAAAAAATAGGGAAAATGTCCAGAAAATGATATTAATAATTATAATTATTTATAAATAACCTTTTGAAACCTGAATCAACATCAGCTTGTCTGTGATGAGAAAGTTGGTTTGATTTCTTTTGAAAACATGGAGAAAAGTTAATGACCAACTGTGCAGGAAATGTCCCACAAATTACAATAAATTAGTACACTGTGACAAATCTAAAAATTAGGGAAAAAATGTCCAGAAAATTATATTTATAATTACATTTAAAATTATGTTACAGGAAAATATAATATATATTGCATTTACATAATAGTGAATAAGTGGAAAAAAGAAAACAAACAAATATATAAATAAATAAAATAAGCTCAAAATAAAAAAAAATATTAAAATTAAAATTATA
>NW_024613459.1:0-1718 GCF_008729295.1 Plectropomus leopardus
CCTTTTCGGTCATTTTTTCAACATGCATTATTATGGTGTTTTTGGCCCTTTTTGCATTATTCTATGCTTTAGCGTGTCTTGGGATTCTATTTTATGCTGTTTTGAGGTGTTTTAAACTGTTTTTGTGACATGGCATTTTTGACATTTTTTGCCATACTATAGCCTTGCCTTTTTGGTCATTTTTTCAACATGCATTATAGTGGTGTTTTGGGCCCTTTTTTGCATTATTCTATGCTTTAGCATGTCTCAGTACACTATTTTATGCTGTTTTGAGGTGTTTTAAACTGTTTTTGTGACATGGCATTTTTGACAATTTTTGCCATACTATAGCCTTGCCTTTTTGGTCATTTTTTCAACATGCATTATTGTGGTGTTTTTGGCCCTTTTTGCATTATTCTATACTTTAGTGTGCCTCAGCACGGTATTTTATGCTGTTTTGAGGTGTTTTAAATTGTTTTTGTGACATGGCATTTTTGACATTTTTTGCCATACTATAGCCTTGCCTTTTCTGTCATTTTTTCAACATGCATTATTATGGTTATTTTGGCCATTTTTGCAAAATTCTATGCTTTAGCGTGTTTCAGCACAGGATTTTATGCTGTTTTGAGGTGTTTTAAACTGTTTTTGTGACATGGCATTTTTGACATTTTTTGCCATACTATAGCCTTGCCTTTTTGGTCATTTTTTCAACATGCATTATTGTGGTGTTTTGGGCCCTTTTTGCATTATTCTATGCTTTAGCTTATCTCAGTACACTATTTTATGCTGTTTTGAGGTGTTTGAAACTGTTTTTGTGACATGGCATTTTTGACATTTTTTGCCATACTATAGCCTTGCCTTGTCTGTTATTTTTTCAACATGCATTATTATGGTTATTTTGGCCATTTTTGTATAATTTTATGCTTTAGCGTCTCTCGGTGCACTATTTTATGCTGTTTTGAGGTGTTTTAAACTGTTTTTGTGACATGGCATTTTTAACAATTTTTGCCATACTATAGCCTTGCCTTTTCGGTCATTTTTTCAACATGCATTATTGTGGTTATTTTGGCCATTTTTGCAAAATTCTATGCTTTAGCGTGCCTTGGTACACTATTTTATGCTGTTTTGAGGTGTTTTAAACTGTTTTTGTGACATGGCATTTTTGACATTTTTTGCCATACTATAGCCTTGCCTTTTCGGTCATTTTTTCAACATGCATTATTATGGTGTTCTAGGCCATTTTTGCAACATTCTATGCTTTAGCTTCTCTCGGTACACTATTTTATGCTGTTTTGAGGTGTTTTGAACTGTTTTTGTGACATGTCATTTTTGACATTTTTTGCCATACTATAGCCTTGCCTTTTCGGTCAGTTTTTCAACATGCATTATTATGGTTATTTTGGCCATTTTTGCAAAATTCTATGCTTTAGCGTGCCTCAGCACGGTATTTTTATGCTGTTTTGAGGTGTTTTAAACTGTTTTTGTGACATGTCATTTTTAACATTTTTTGCCATACTATAGACTTGCCTTTTTTGTCATTTTTTCAACATGCATTATTATGGTGTTTTTGGCCGTTTTTGCATTATTCTATGCTTTAGCGTGTCTTGGGATTTTATTTTATGCTGTTTTGAGGTGTTTTAAACTGTTTTTGTGACATGGCATTTTTCACATTTTTTGCCATACTATAGCCTTGCCTTTTTTGTCATTTTTTCAACATGCATTATTATGGTGTTTTGGGC
>NW_024613460.1:0-2351 GCF_008729295.1 Plectropomus leopardus
ATACATTTTATTTTATTTTTATTTTTATTATTTTTTATTTAAGGAATTAATTAAAGAATATGTATGTCTTTTTAAGGAAACGCGAGAATACAATATTTGAAAATGTAAATGGAAAGAATACAAATAATTTTACTAATGTGACAAAACTGACTATTTAATTTCTCATTTGTGATTTCATGTGGCAAAAATATTGTTTGAATTTTGAATTTAAAATCAAGTTTATTTAAGGAGCATAATGTGAAGAATTTTTTGCAAACAACTGAAACAGTAAAATATATTGTAAGTACAGTTTTTAGGGAACAAGATTAAAAGCAAATAACACTAAAGAACATTTAAGTAAATTTATGGATCACAGATCAGTTTCTTTGTATTTTGATTTCTCAGCACTTTTCAGGTCGACCGAACGTATTATCATGGGTGTCTGCTACTGTCTCCACCTTTCACTGGAGGTCTTTTTGGTTTTGGTCAAACAAGAAAGTGTCTCACAGCGGACTGAAGTGTTTCTGTTTCCCAGACGAGGAGTCACCGGACTCCCAGCATGTCGACCTGCTGCTGAACCCGGAGCGCTTCACGGGCTACAGAGGACCAGAGGCCTGGCAGATCTGGAACAGCATCTATGAGGAAAACTGCTTCAAGTAAACACTCAACAACTGTTAAACAATAACAGCTCGGATCAGCGGCTGGTCTTTGGTTTTAGGTCGTCAGTTCTCTTGTGCTGTGTTCGGTTGCTTTTCACAAGCTATTTAACCTTTTGAAACCTGAGAAAATTTGATTTAAAAAAATGCAAACATGCATTAGGAAAAGCATTGAGCAACTTGGCAAAAAAATTCCAGAAAATTTCCAGAAATTAGTAAAAAGAAAATTACCTGAATATTTTTTGGAGAAAAAGAGGGAAAGAGGGTAACCCTAACCCTTTTTTTTTTTTAAAAAAAAAAAAAAAGATAAATATGGAAAAAAGTATACGTAGTATTTTTTTCATTGCCTTTGTTTTGTTTAAGTGTCCTTTTTCCTATTTTCAGGCAATTTTCTTGTTACTTTTAACTAAGTTCTTGTTATTTTTTTAGACCATGTCTAGTTAGACCAGTGCTCATTACGCTCTTCCCATGTTTTTCAAAGTAATCAAACCAACTTGCTCAGGTTTCAAAGGGTTAAAACAAGACTAAAAGTCTACAGGCTGATGGAGAAAAACTTTCATCAGTCTTCATTCTGATAAATAATAATAGTTGATTTATATTTTGTATTAAGAAATCTGGTAAATAAGCCATGTTGTCAAATAAATGTAGTTGTAGTAAATGTAGTAAAAATGATAATATTGGCTCTCTCCCTTTACTTCCCCCTCACAGACCGTTTACTGTCAAGCGACCTCTCATTCCCGACTCGTTCCACAGCAGCTCGGGAAGTGAAGGTAAGAACTATTTAGGGTTTTAGTGCATCAAGGTGTTTGCAAGGATTACTGTTTATTTATTTGGTTACTTAATATTTATTTTTTCCCAGTTTATCTTTTTCTCTGGAAATAATAATGAGAAAATGTAGATATTTGATTTTGGGTATGTGGCTGCATGAATATATGTTTCGTGAATTAGAGTATAGGATTAAATTAATAAGGAATATGGTTGATTAAAATTAAATAAATTGTGGGATTAAATAAGTTTGTACTTGCTACTTTTCGAATATGTAAATCAAGTTATCATATGTTTGACCATTTCTTTATGTTTTTCATTGTCTGTAAATATTACTTTTTCAGTCTGCTTCTTCTTATAATGATTTCTCAATTTTCTTTTTTACATGTTTGAAATAAATCAAATCAAATCATGATTCACTTCATTTAGACTGTCAGTTTTGTTGCGTTTGTGTGTGTGTGTTAACAATATTGTGTTTATTTATTTACAGCAAAGATCTTCTACAGCTGGCTGGAAGGTGAGCTGACGTTTCACTTTAAGAGAGAAATCAAAGGCTGTTTTTTTTGTTCAGTTTTCAGTCCTCTCTGTTTGTGTCTCTTCAGGCCAGTGTGTGGAGAAGAGAGCTTTCTATCGGCTCATCTCCGGCCTCCATGCCAGCATCAACATACACCTGAGCGCCAGGTACCTCCTGGATGGTGAGAAACACCGACACTTTCACAAACCTCACAGATCTGTCGGTTATTCTCTCCCACTGATTCATGAGCAAAACAAAACGTCAGCAGCAAGGACAGAGACAGAAATGTTTGCAGTTTGTATTTTAAATTCTTTACATATAACAAACTGACCTTAAATAATACAGAAAAATTCAACTACCTGTGCATTATTAGCCCACATGGTAAATTCAGCATTAAAGGAAAACTTGCATAATGACCATTTATCTATCAATTTCTC
>NW_024613461.1:0-2974 GCF_008729295.1 Plectropomus leopardus
AAAAAAAACATTTTCTAAAACCAATTTCTTGCTTACAATTTATAAATAACTTCTTACCAGAATTGTTTTTTAAGAAGTTGGGTTATTTGGGGCTTATTTCCAGGTATTTTTTAGGTACTTTTTACATTTCTTGCTAATCTACAGGTCATTTCTTCTCCAGCTGCCATGACGTTTTGAGGGAAATCAAGGCAATTTGCTCAGGTGAGGCTAACATTTAACAAATGTCTATACCTTAAAAAGCTTGTTTTGGGACCATTTTCAGACCTTAAATCTGGGTCTTGAGGTTAAAAAAGGTCGGGGATTACTGAGCTGGGTTCTGGAGCTCAGACATCCTGCTCCTCTGCATTAAAGTGGCTCATGCATCTGATTAGGCAGCCGGCCTGTAAAGTTATTCCAGGCACACACAACTGTGAGTGCACCCGAGATGTGATGGAGAGATTATATATCCCATCTGGCATTGCAACACCTCAGCATCATCCAGGAGGAGCTGGTGGATGTAGAAACGGAGAAAGAGCCGTCTATGGTGCTTTTATATGTATTTTTTATCTGTATATATTGAATATGTTTCGCACTTTACGGGATTGCATCCAGTTTCGTCGTGCATGCACAATGACAATAAAGATATTTATTATTCTGAGGTTTTTATTCAAAATGTTTCATGTGTATTTAGTGATACTGATGGTAAATTCTCACTAAACTGTTTTCTAACCAGCCTAACAGGTTTTTCATACATCTTAGAGTGTGTGTGTGCGTGTGTCTGCGTGCATTTACGTATGTGTGTGTGCATGCATGCGTGCTCAGTACCTGATGAGCGTGTTGCTGCCGGAGCCCTCAGGACTGTAGTACAGAACATTTTCCAGGGACAGGGAGAAGGACAGGCCCTGCGTGTCCGAGATGTAAAGGTGTGTGACGTTGTTCAGGTGGTTCACACACACAAATACTTGGTCCTCTGACGCGTCTGCTATGTAGTACTCCTGTTAGGAAAAGTACAAGAAAGAGGTCATTTGTCTCGGCTTCATCTCCTGTCCATTTTTAATATCGAACTTGATCAGTTTTTATGTATAAGATGTATAAAGGTCTTTTTTAATTAACTCTGATATCCAACAAGACAAACAGAGGACATTTATATTCCCTATTACTGCACAACTCTGTCCTCAATGCTTTGAAATACAGAGGACTGAAACTGTCCTCACTTTATTAAAACTTCATTATTCTCATTTAACTGTAACATGAAAATATCTGTGCTGTAGTTCATGTATTAGCTGTAATGATGGTTGTTATAACTAACTGTTTGTTGGTTATTTTATTGTCATATTCAGGACAGAATTAGTGTTTGAATTTGAGACTCTAGATTGTAAATTTTAGAGGACCCTTCGGGTTTCTTTAACCTCTCCTGCACAATTCTCCTCATGTTCGTTATCATCTACTTGTTTTGATCAAATCTTGTGCGCTAGTAAAATGAAAATGAAAAATTAAATTAAGTAATTGATGATGTGTGAAGACTGGATATCACGCTGTAAATACAGACTTGTATACTGCGCAGTGTAGCGTAGGCAGTTCTCCCACCAAAATGTAGCTGTCGATTGTGTCACATATTTTTAGAAATGGGAGCCACACTGCACATTTGCAGTTTGCTTATTTCAAGCACTTCACAGTGCACTGAAACAGACGGAGGGAAGCGGAGCTGTGGACGTGCTGTGACGCTGACTTTGACTCATCTCGCTCGAGAATGATCCGATCACTTTTTAAACAAGCTCATGAATTCAATGATCATTTGGGGATCACAGTCTTGACAGTCGGGTCTGCCCGAGGAGATCAGGCTCGCAGAATCGGTGACGACTTTTAAATCACTTCTTAAAACTCACTTTCACAGACTTGCTTTTATGTGATCACACCGTTATTTATTTATTCATTTATTCATTTTTAATCTCCCTTCCTCTATTCATTTGCTTTGCTGCTCTTACTCTATTTATCCTTTTCCTTCTGATGTCGTGTTCTTACATTCATGTTTTAGATTTGCTTGTTCATTTACTTGTTGTTTATCTGTTTTTATTTTTGTATCTCTGTTTTATCCCCTCTGATGTGATCTTCTTATATTATATTATTTTTATCGTCTCGTATTGCTTTTATTCTTACATTTTCTAAAGTTGTTTTAAAACTTTAACTTTATACACATTTTCTTGCCTCTTGGTTTGGCTGTTGTAGACCTTTCTCTGTTTAGCCTGTCTGTTGAGTTTATCTTATTATTCCCTGAATTCCTGAACCGGTTAAATACGATGCGTGTTTGCGTTTGTGTGAGTGTGTGTGTGTGTGTGTGTGGCCTAAGGTTTAAATACTGTGATGTATTTTTGAGGTTAAAATACTTTGTGTTAAACCATTAAAATCCATTCATATTTAAGAGGACTATCCTGTTGATTGTATTCATACACAAAATGCAGCTCTTATCACAGCAACTAACTAGAAACGTCTTCCCAGAGCCCTGTATGAGTGAGAGGAGGGTGTGTACAGAAATACGCGAGCGCGGTCGGACATCTCCGACGGAGCGCCGGTGACAGCGCGGTCTGGTATCCAGGACAGAGCGCGGAGCGAGCGCGGTCAGACATCTCCGACGAAGCGCGGAGCGAGCGCGGTCAGACATCTCCAACGGAGCACCGGAACAAGCGCGGTCGGACATCTCCAACAGAGCACCGGAACAAGCGCGGTCGGACATCTCCGACGAAGCGCGGGGTGAGTGCGGTCAGACTTCTCAGAGGGAGCGCCTGAGAGATCGCGGTCTGAAATCTCCAACAGAGCGCTGGAAGGAGTGCAGTCAGACCATAACGGGCGCGGTTGGACATTTCTGACGGAGCGCCGGAGACAGTGCGGTCGGACATGGCAGGCACAAATAGACCTTCACATAACTTCATCCAGCAGCAGTCAGCGGGTCAGAGCGCACGCTCCTGGTACTCCTGTGCAGTCCCTTGTGGTCCCTTTC
>NW_024613462.1:0-2667 GCF_008729295.1 Plectropomus leopardus
GTCTTTAGCGCTTAAAATGTATCTTTAAGGGCTTGATTTAAGCGCATTTAATTCATATTCTTCTGTTCTTTAAAGTGTATGTCAAAGCTAACATGTGAGTACAGCTGCAGATGTTAATTCTCCGTGCAGACACACTGCCTGAGCCCACAGTACTGACCTGATGCACGGTGTGAGCAGAGCCCTGCTGGAGCTGCGCACGCATGCGCGCTGGTGGACAGCCGTGACTAGACATTCGGTCATAGAAGCTGTGGAGGGGGCGCTCGAGCCACGTCGGTGAAACAAATCAACGCTTGAAGGCAGATTACTAAGAGGGTGAGTAGACTAATTGCGTCAACTGCTGCGTCTTCTTTTATCCCCCACAAATATCAACTCGGGAGCGCAGAAATTCAGCCAGGACCGCCTGTCCTGTTGATGCGGGTAGGTCAGTCGCACAAGCACAGTCCGCCATTCCCCTTTTTTATATTTAACGAGACACCCTGTCATGGTGTGAGTGAGGAAATTCTCAGTAGCATGGGCTCATGTGCACAATGTACTGTATTTCTCCCCGTGTGCAGTTGAAATGCAGTGGCGGAGCCTGCAGCTGTAATTGCATATGCGCGCAGCGGGTGATTTGGTGCAGCGGAGCAGGAGAATGGAGAGTCTTCACATCATAGGCGTTGGACAAAATTCACCCATATCTTGCAAAGATTGTGCATCACTTTATCAGGAAGGCATAGCTGAGGGCACACATGCAGCCTCACCGCTTAGACATTTACAAGAGTTTTGTCTGATCAAACTACTGAATTAATGCTTATTTAGATCACTAACTTTTGCATTTTAGATTGCCATACTTCCATACTCTCTGTCACCCCCTCTCACCTTCTCTCTGTCATTCCTCTCAGGTCCCTGCTGCTCCCCCAGGAGCAGGAGATCCAGGGTGATGTCAACGCCAGATCCCCCCATGGGAGGCACCCCTCGCCCAGGTCCTTCCCCTGGTCCGGGTCCCTCCCCTGGGGCTATGCTGGGCCCCAGCCCCGGGCCGTCCCCAGGCTCCTCACACAGTATGATGGGCCCCAGCCCTGGTCCTCCATCCTCTGGACATTCGCAGCCAGGGCCCTCTGGATATGGCCAGGACAACATGCACCCTCTACACAAAGTAAGGACACACAACGTCCTGCTGAGACACACCACTGTTAATCCCAGTCCTTGTAAAACAGGTGCAGGGTCAGCAATTATTTTAAGAACTTTATCCCAGAAAATAAGTAATATTTGTGCAAATTAACCTTTCGAAACCCAAGCAAATCAGCTTAATTTCTTTTTAAAATACCTGGGAGGAAGGCAATTAAAGAAATTACCCAAAGTTAGCACAAAACTAGTAAAAAGTACCAAAACTTACCTGAAAATTTGTTTTAAAAAAAGAAAAGAAGAAGAAAGTAAAAAAAACAAACAAAAAAAAAAAACCCAAACACGGACATGGCCTAAAAAAGTGCTTGAAAATTATAATAATCATAAATATGGAATGAAAGTTTTTAAACATCTGTGATCTGTAGACTGTACCAAGCATCTATATGTACATTAACTCCACAACGAAACATAGGAAACATAGGATGGACTATGGACTCCTAAAAGAGATGTGCTAGTAACTGTATATGGCTTCACTTTAGATTTCTTTTATGGCCTCACGATATCACAATGGGCACATGCTGACACTGGCACATAATGACCCATATTTTAGAAAAAAATGATTAGTTTGTTTTGTGATGCGTGTGAACACCTGCAGCCACTTTTTTTTTTTTATTTATTTCAATGTACAAGCAGAACCTATTTAATATTTTTCCCACAGCATTTGAACCTTGTTTGATTTCTCCCGCAGCCCTTGGAGAGCATGCATGAGAAGAGCATGAGCGAGGAGAGCCGCTTCAGTCAGATGAAGGGCCTGTCGATGAGACAGGGCGGGCACAGCGGCATGGGCCCCCCGCCTAGTCCTCTGGACCAACACTCGCAAGGTAGGAACTCTGCGAACCTTTCCAGTATTGTGTAAGACAAGTTGTGTTCTTTTAAATCCAGCTAATCTGTGATGGCTCATAGGGAGTGTCTCTGTCGTCTCATGCTGTGAAATAACCTGTGAGCAATTTATTTGAAACTTTGAAGTGTTTTTTTTTTTTATGTTGAAATCCTGAAAATCATACAGTGGCTCCGTACAATAAAGGCAGTGTTAATATTCGGGTAGCAGCTCTGTAGCTTGGCCACGCAGCCTGCTGAAAAGAAGGGATACAAGGATAGAAACAAGAAAGTGAGACAGACAGGCGTATCACTGTGAATCACAGTTAAAAACATTATGCAATGACAGTCTGGCAGGATTTGAATAGTGCTTGGGAGTAAGTCATTATTTATCTGGCTACCCTGCAGGCTTCTGTTCAAGAAATGTTTTTCACATTTTAGGAAATTAGCTCACATAAGGATTACTGAAAGGGCAGGCCAGGCACTCACCTGCAAAAGGTCACTTTAACTAGCAGGTACAACCAGGGAGAGATTAGAAATGACCTCAGAGGGATGCAAAGGAACTGCAAATAGAAATAAATAACTACAAAAAGGGGAAAAGCAACCACAAAGTGACACTAAATTACCACAAAAATTGACAAAACAACTACAAAGTGACACAGAATGACCAAAAAAGACTCAATATAA
>NW_024613463.1:0-2193 GCF_008729295.1 Plectropomus leopardus
AAAATAAACTGATGTCAATCCAGGTTTTAAAAGGGTTAAACGACCCATGATTGCTTTTTATTTTTCAACTCTTTTGACATATACATCTGTATCACCTGCATTTCTGTCAAAGAAGGAAGAGCCGAGCAGAGTACCTGTTGCTTTTAATCCGCTGTCAGTTTCAAATAGTATGCAAAGCAAATCATGTGGTGCATAATATATAAAACGTTATGAAGCTGACCACATTAGACAGAACTTTTGATTAAAGTTTCTGACTCTATCAAGTGCAATTATATTACATGTTTAACGAAATGCAGTTTTTTTTTAAATATTACACTTAAAAACATGTTATTAGTTAGTCTTTGCTACAGAAAATACAGTGCTGGTATGAAAGAAATCTGGTGAACCTTTTCCAATATGCACTGGACTTATCTACAATGCTGACGCCCTCAGGCCAGTATAAACATGTCTCTAATCACAGCTATTTTTGTGCACGTTGCTAAAATAAAATTCAGGTTTTGACACTTCATTAAGCGAACACGATGATTTATTTATGAATTGCAGTGGTGGAATTAAAAAAAAAAAAAGAAGAGGTAGAAAAGGACTCACTAATATGCTCCTGAACTTCTTGTTCTCAGCGATGTAGAAGCAGCCCTCCTTGGTCAGGATCTTTATGTGCTTCACGTCGTTGTTGTACCTGTGGGCCATTGAATAAGTTATGAGTGTAATTTCCCTCTCTGATCACCGCCATCGATCGGTGGTCGGCCCCTGGCCCCTGTGGAGAGCACGGCCGTCGCTGTAATGCATGGGGTCCCAGAGGTTTGTGACACGTGAATGATGGGTGGTCAGGAGGAAATGTGCGCATGTGTGTAACTGCTACCTCACCCACATACTCGTGTTGGCACGAACAGAGTGGCTGATAGGGCTCTGAAGCTGAAAAGGGTAAAAGGTTTAAATTGTTTGTGTTTTTTTATGACCTCTTTTAACACAACAAGAACAATTTGAAATGTAACACATGATAACCAGTAAAAGTTGTCAATCTCAAAGTAGTTCTCGCTGTTAAAAGTAAACTCATAATGATATATGATATATAAATATTGAAACTTTCAGAATTGTGTTTTGAGATATCCAAACTTAAAGAAAGTAAGGCTTTGTTAGAGATTAAGGAGCCATATAAACTTGGAACTGTCCAGGAAGGTACCTTGCCAGCTTGACTCTGAGAGACAGAGAACGAAGACATGGATATTTCCATTTGTGAGTAATGCTCTAAAATGTCATTCCTCCATCGAGAGCCTCTCTTTTTCTACTTTACTTCTCTCTCTTTCAGGGGTAGATTTAATAACCTTGAGCACACACTTGCAGTCGTTCCCTGCTCTGTTTAGACCACCGCATTTGTGTGCACACAAGCAATTAAAAAGGAACTTGAAGGCGCTGAAAGCGGACGATTGCTGAGAAAACAAGAATGCTATAAAAAAAAAGTTGAATGAATTTACATGAATCTGTTGCTCAGAGAGAAGCGTGCCGGTTCCTTGTGGAAGAAAGTCTTATTTTCACTGCCTGCATTT
The DNA here is from genome assembly GCF_008729295.1 of Plectropomus leopardus. Taxonomy (NCBI): domain Eukaryota; kingdom Metazoa; phylum Chordata; class Actinopteri; order Perciformes; family Serranidae; genus Plectropomus; species Plectropomus leopardus. The sequence goes on from NW_024613463.1 coordinate 1,545, forward strand.
GCACCTACGCCATTTGTCTCATGCATAGTTACAAACAATGGTACTGTCACAAGCACCAAGAGGCTCTGATGTTAATTTCTCATTACCAAGATTAACATGGTTGTGTGATTATAATTGTGAATAGTATTTGTCAGTTTTGAGGTTAAACCATAATGAATTCTGCCACATGTGCCTTAACTGAGAGCCTGCACCGTAATTAGGATCTGGTTTGGTCAGTTTCACACACATCACTGTGGTTAACCACAATCTCATAGCACATCTTCCTGCAAAGTTTGGCTAAAGGCATCTGATGAATCTAGCAGACAGAGAAGCTGCACAAACACAGAAAAACTGTCATGTTATGGAGAAACAATAAGATCTGATGACTGTTTATAGCCAAACCCAAGACAGGCAGCTATTGCAAGTCAATAAAAAGGTAAATAAGTTTAATAAGTAAAGTAATAAGTAAATTTAATATATAAGTTTATTTTTGTTGCCACAATGTCTATTGTTATTTTTAACCCTTTGAAACCTGAGCAAAAAGACAGGAGGATTACATGAGAATTAGTAATAAAAATAAATAAATACATTTGAAAAAGATATGATAAAAAAAAACAAGGAAATGACCTAGGAGAAGTACTTCAAGCATTACAATAATTATTTAGCATAA
>NW_024613464.1:0-1867 GCF_008729295.1 Plectropomus leopardus
AGATAATTCATTCGATATTCAACAGTACTGTTCTCTACTTTATTATAATAACAGAGTAAACTGAGTTCGAGGTTTCAAAGAAGTGAGAATCCAGAGGTGTCAAAAATTATTTGGATATTTCACATTCAAAAAAAGAGATGTGTAATAGTTCCTGTGTTGCGTTTGCAAAGGTAGCACAAAGTATCAATGTCTGTGAACTTAGCGACAAGGCAATTTGTAAGGTGTATTCCCTGTAAAATGTTGAAATGTATTTTTTTGGCCTTTTTACTGCAGATTTTGTGTGGTTCGTTTGTGCTTTCATGCTAGCATTAGCGATTTGTTAGCTGATAACGCCAACAACACTCGGCTAGGGTTACGTTATGTAATTCAAGGATAAAGGCTCGACACAATGCGAAATATATCAAAATCAGTGCTGAAACCAGGTAAATGTTAATAACTATGACAATATTATTAAGTCTCACCTTCGACAAGATCCTGAACAACGGTGCAGCCATGGTGTTATAAAATGTTTACATGCGCGCATGTGTGCGTCAGAGGAATGATGCTGCGTTCAGGTGCCCCTTGTGCGAGTCAGACACTCAACATTTTATGTCAGTGTGTTAGCATTAACTATTTGAAACCTGAGCACATTGGCGTTTCTTTCATCAGCATGGAGCGAGGGGAATGAGCAACTCAACGAGAAAAGTAACACAAAAAATACCTTAAATTAAAAAAGAGAATGAAAGAAAACTAAAAAAAAAAAAAAAACAGGAAATAACCTAAAAAGGTGGTAAAAAAATGTAAATAAATAAATGATAATTATTGCTATGTATATTTTCTGTAACCCGTATTACATTAAATCATGTTTTTAAAAATATGTTTCCTTAGTTATTTGAACATTTTGTAATTATTTTTCCTCTCTCTATCTCTGTGTCTTTTTTTTCATTTATTTATTGTCACCTTTTAATTTTTCTTAATTTTTAATTAATTATTTTTTTTTGTAATTTGGGGAACATTTCATATCAAGTTGCTGACTGAACAGATTTACACAATAGAAAGCCTGAAAGAGCTTTGCAGTTTTTGGAAGAAAGGCACATTTAATTTGAATGTGCAACTTTTTATACTTCATTATAGTCAGTGTCATGTGGTTGTTATATTAATAAGATAAACTTGGGATTCTTGGAAAACGTAGAGAAAGCTAGCACTTTGTTATTATTATTATTATTATTATTATTAACAACATGAAATAGGACACTGCAAACAACACAGAAGAAAAACAAAAAAGACAAATAAAGACAAAAAACATGCAGGACAAACTACATACAGCCATTTACATACATACATAGTGGTAAAAGTATCAAAGAAAAATTACAAATGTCCAGTATTTTCTCACTTTTGCTTTTGTTCGGTCCATGTAATGTTTGGGTGAATGCTCTTTTTCTATTTTGAATAATGTATTTTGGATTAATTTTGAGTCCATTTACATAAATGGATGTAATAGGCTATTTCCCGTAATAAAAAATCCCAAATTATTTTTTTTTATTTGTATTATATACCTGTACCTCTTTGATTGCAATATTTTTCCCAACGTCCCTGAAGGCAACAGTTGCGTATGGGTGGACGCGGAGCACAGACGTATTAGCGAACGGAAGCGTCCACTCGGTAACAATTTAAGCCGGTTAATTTATCCCCAGGGCCCAATTTCACTCTTATCTCTGCTTAACGATAATGTAACTCAAACGATAAAAGATAAGATATGAACTGAGGGTGGTGTTAGATAGTCGGTATTAATAAAAATGCTGTACATGGACGGTTCAGCTAGCTAGGCAACGTTAGCATTGTTGTTGTAGCTATGAGCTAACTGTCATTTTACAGTCCGCAGCTGCGT
>NW_024613465.1:0-2021 GCF_008729295.1 Plectropomus leopardus
AGCTTGTGAAATGCATTGAATGCAGTACAAGAAAAAACAGGTGTCAAAGGATAAATTTAAAGCTGCACTACTTAATATTATTATATCAACAACTGACCAAATGACTATGTGTAATGTGAAACATGTTGCTCATAGTAACAACCCACAAAGAATTATCACAGCTATTTTTTTTTTACAGAGATTTTAAAGGAGCTGTAGGTGACATTCGGAGCGTTAATATAGCAACAAATATAGAGGAGTGATATGATGGCAGAAAATAAAGTCACACTCGCCTTGTGCGCTGTAATCTGAGCTGCTCTGTTCGGCCACACATTGATGTTAGTGTGTGTGAGTTTGTGTGTGTGCATCCTTCAGGCTAACTAATCACTGATGCTCAGCACTGTGCTCATATTTCAGTAAATGAGGATAACCAGAGGGTGTCATCACAGAACCATAGCGGCCACCGCTACAGTTGTTAGCGCTGTCTATAGATTAAAACTGTTCGCTGCTAACCGCTGCCTCAGACACCTCCATGTTGAGAACCATGTGCAGACAATCCCACCCTTACTCTGAATCAAAGATAATCTGTGAATATCGAACAACACAACTTGAAAATGGATACAAATGATGCGCCAACTCCGGGGTGAGTTATTACTGTAGGTAACTGTTTCCTAAAGATTTTGTCTTGTTACCTTTATAATGGGATCATTTCCATGAACAAAAGCACCGAAACGATAATCAATATTTCTTTAAACATCAGTCACATAACACGTTTTTTCTCCCTTTGATTTTCCACTGCAGCCCAAAATAAATTTTTGCTGGTTGATGCTGATAATAAAAACAACTCTTTCCAGGGGCCATCATATTAGTGTTATTTCTGCCCATGTGTGCACTTTAATCTAGACAAATATGTGCCTGAGACTTACAAACTAATAATTAGGGGATTCCAAGGAGCACTTTAGAGCCATATCGAGCCAGTGCAATTGAAATGAGTCAGTGCTGTCATCCTCCCACTTGTGAATACACAAGAAACACACCTGATTACACTGATTGCATCACATAACTGGTAACGCGTTTTTACGTGGAGCTCTGTGATGTGGATTTTAATCTTTAAAAGAAGTTCCGACTTGAATACGAGCTGCTCTGCTTACAGCTGCTCTAATCAATATTTTAAAGGGATCAAGTGTCTGAACGTGTAACGTTAAGGGGGTCGCTCGCTGCAATGAACCACTCAGCTCTGCAGTTCACCTTTGCTCTAAAGAGCTTTTGTGCATCTTTGTTTTGGTTTTACGGGATTGTAAACATCTACAATTCCATGATAGGAAAGACATTTCTATCAGCTAATGAAGATGCATTATGATTAAAAGCTCCAGAACAGCTATAAAATAGATTTATTTTCAAAGCAACCATGTTTGCATGACTCAAGCGTGCATTCTTCTATTTTTAATCACTGCCGAGGAAGACACAGTGCTTGTCGGAAGCATGGTGAAATGTGTTTTTGTTGGTGAATCACTGCATCAGCAACTTGTCTCACAGATCAAGCTTTAATCCTGCCTCCTTCCTTTCAATCGCGTTTGAAACACTGAGCATGTGCGTGTTCTTGCATATGAAAGCAGTATGTATGGGGGGGGGGCTCTGTTTGACAATTAATCACACTTCCTCTCTACTTGTGCTGTCATCACAGGAGCTGGAGCCGGGCCCGAGCAGCAGGGGGGTAAACATATACTGAATGCAGGCGCTCTAACGTACATAGACATGCAAGAGTTTGGTGGAGATTCATCTGAGTTGGATGGCACCTTCTCCTTTCTAATATCTATTTTTTTTCAACCTCGGCCCCCAAATCCCATCAGAGCGTGTCCGTATCCAGGCCAACCATTGGCTCGCCTCTTCCCACGCCCCCCCGCTCCATATGAAGTTGGGAATCATAAACAACTCCAAAGTCTCCTCAGGACAACAAATGTTATTTCTGGTGAGGAAATGTTCAGTGTTTGTGTGCACGTGTGGCGGGGGCGGTTGGTACAATTGAGAGGCGGGTGGGGGAG
>NW_024613466.1:0-1018 GCF_008729295.1 Plectropomus leopardus
TGTTATATTTATTTATTACTGTGATTTTCTTCTTCTTCTTTGTTAAATTGATTATTTAAGGTTTAAAAATAATTATTATTATTTATTTTTTGGGGGGGTAAATGGGCACATGCAGATGAGATGCGGCTGGGTGTATGTGATTGTATGTGATTGATTATACTGGTTGTTATCGTTTGTTATTGTACTGTAATCTGGTAAAAGTTGACAGCAGGTGCTGTTTTACAGTTTTTGTGGTTGTTGCGTTCATGCTTTGTTGTAAAGTTGCGACTTAAGATGCTTTAGGATTAACTGTGGACTGACCGTCGGTGTGCAGCAGCAGAGAGCCAGAGTAAACAAGCGGCTGGTGAAGCTGGTCAAACATCTAACACGACAAAGAGACCCCGACAGTTTTCTCGGGAGTTTGCACATCAAACAACGTGTTGGATGTGTCGGTAACCTCAGGCAGGTGTCTGCTAACAAGTTAAACATAAAAACCCGATAAGCTGATATTGTGTATCAAAGCTTGTTTCATATCTGTGGGAGTCTTTTTTTCTCCCACTAACCTTCAAAAAAAATCTATTTCAGCTTTAAATCTCAGAGCTTCAGAGTGACCCCTGAACACACCGCAGCTTTCCAAATCAATCAGTGTTTGCTGTCATGGATTCCTTATTTCCTTCCCTTACCGATTTCTTTAAGTCTCCAGTCTCTACAAAATCTATTTCATACCTCACTAAAAGAAAAGGCAGAACAATGTCGCAATATCTAATAGCTATGGTTTGCTTTAAAAAAGGTTCAGCGTTAAACTGATTTGTGATCAGTTTCCTTGTGCTGCATTCAGACGTCTTTTATAAGCATTTAAATCTTTTAAACAGATTCTAAGGACATTTTCCTGTACATTAAGAGGTCTCAAAGGGTTAACTGTGAACCCTGAGATAACTGGTTTTGGAGGAAACCCTAAAAAAAAGGCAATGAGCAACTTGGCAAGAAGCATCCTGGAAATCCAAAGATATTTGGATAAGATTTAATGAAAAAAGTCTGG
>NW_024613467.1:0-1162 GCF_008729295.1 Plectropomus leopardus
CAGTGTGTGCCGCAGTTATCGCGCCCTGTGACCTGCTGGGTAACAGAAATCCTGCTGTAAACACCAGAAAATGAACGTTATCATCTATCAGATCTGCCGGCTGCTGGATGTTTTCAGATCGGCGGCTCAGCTTCAGTTGCACATGTGAACACCGCGTGCAGCATACGTTTCAAACACGGTTCTGGCTTATGCATCTGTTCCCCTCATGTCTGATGTATGTTTACTCGCATACGAACGCGGACGCCGCTTATACGACTTTACTGGTTTGTCTGCATGTTGTAAAGATCTGTAATAAAGAACCATGCAGATGTAGGTAAAATATACCAGCTGGCAGTCCTGGGATGGATTTTCACTGCGGCTCATTCAGGGTGAAGTGAGCAGTCTGCGTCGTGTTCAGGAGACTGCAGAGATTTTACATAAAGAGAATTAAATTACAGAGTAAACCGTAGAGCTCTGCAGACTTTAGGACATGTAGCAATCAGCTGTGTGTCATTCTGACAGCAAAATAAGGTGCAACAGAGACACAGACTAATCATATCCAAAACCGTCTTGGCGGGTTTCGGTCCACCGCAGCAGGAGCACGACATCTGTCTTCTCGTTGGCTTTAACCCTTTGGAACCTGGATTGACATCAGTTTTGTTGTGCTGCATTCAGACACTTTTCAAAAGTACTGACATTAGGGATGATAACAGTTAATCTACGTTTGATAAATCGGCCATTAAGAATTCAATAAACATTTGAAACTTAGTCGATCAGTCGATGAGCTATGAAGTGCTGACAACGTATATGCTGCAAAAAAAAAACTGGTTTGATTTCTGTCAACAATATGAGGAGAAGGCAATGGACATCTTTATAACACATGGACCAAAAAATAGCAAGAAATTTGTTAAAAAAAAAAAAATCACAATAAAATTACCTGAAAATAAGCAAATAACATAGATTACAAGAAAAAAATATATGTATAATTTTGAAAATTTGTAATTATATTTTTTCTATAACATACGATTAAATATAAATTTAATGACTAAAAATTAGGGATGATAACAGATAATCAAAGATCGACTTATCAGTCGTTTAGAATTTAATTCCAACATGTGAAATCAATCTAAATTTAATCTTTGCTTTGATTGTGGAAAAAATAAATAGAAATATATATATATTA
>NW_024613468.1:0-1083 GCF_008729295.1 Plectropomus leopardus
GAATAAAGTCGGAATGTTTCAATATTAAATTCATAAATTTATGAGAAAAAAGTTGTAATTTTATGAGAAAAAAGTAATTTTATGAGATTAAACTCCTAATTTTATGATACTAAACTTTTCTACTACAAATAATGTCCCAAAAAGAAAAACAGTAATAATTATTGCAATAAAATGCATCTGAAAAAGTACTTGATTTTATTATTCTAGCAGGCTACCAAAAGTTTTATTTGTATCTGTAATATTAATAGTTTATATAATTCGAAAAAGGATACTTGGCGTCTGTGTATTGATCCGATATAGCCACTAGAAAATATTGCAATACTCTGCCGTATTGATTTTTTTTTGTGATGTTGCATATCGAACAAATGTTTGTAACCTTTTATCTTTTTTCTTTTTCTCCCTTTTTTCTGCTCTTATTTCCATGTTTTCCTGCTCCTCGTCCTTGTTTCTCGTCCTGCTCCTTGTTTCTCGTCCTGCTCCTTGTTTCTCGTCCTGCTCCTCGTCCTGCTCCTCGTCCTGCTCCTCGTCCTGCAGGAGGTGTTGAACATGCTGAAGGAGAGTAAAGCGGACATCTTTGTTGACCCCGTCCTCCACACCGCGTGCGCTCTGGACATCAAACATCAGTGTGCGGCGATCCCACCGGGCCGAGGACGGCGTGAGTCCACAGACTCACACACCTCAACCCAGAAATCACAAAACACTTTTTATCACCGGAAATGAAAACGCAGGAAATCACATATGATTTCATCGACTTTTTAATATATATTGAACTTTAATTCAGGGGATTTATCAATAAAAATAAAAAAAGTCGGGTATCCCATAATTTGGATGCCTTTTTTAGCCATATGTCTTATTTTAAACTCCTAAAAAAAGAAAACGGTGTGATCGCAGTTAAATAAAAATATTTTTTTACATTTAGGTAGATTTGTAATTCCAAAGATTTTAACGTGTTTTAGGCTCAGAGCAGTTTTTCATCTTTATTAACACACATATAAACATTATTTAAATGTGTTCAGTTCCAGTTTATCAATGTGTGTTGAGTTTGTTCAGCAGTGTTAACCCTTTGAAACCTTTGAAAAAAAA
>NW_024613469.1:0-1250 GCF_008729295.1 Plectropomus leopardus
TATATGAATTAGGCTGATAACTGTGTTTTTCAAATACAATGCCAAGGATTAACTTCAACACACACATATATTATCATTCAGAGAATGGTGACTCGGTTAATTTGCTCTGTAAATTCCAGTTCAGAAACAGTTTTTGCACTGAGATACTTTGACGTTTGAGGTCACTCCATGGAGGCACCTGGCCTTGGGTTGCCTGTGACACTCGCAGGCCTAGCAGGCATCACCCCCCAGTAGCAGTACACCTGGCTCCTCTCCTTTGAACTACCTCCAAACTGACAGACCACTGTTACTCCGGGGGTAGGATTGGACCTTCATGACAGCTTGCTATTTTAGGCAAAACTGGATTGGAAAAAATTGAATGTATTTTGTCCTTAGCCATTTCTAAAAATGTGCGTTAATACTTTGCAGCAAACTGCTGCAATGAAGATTTGAGGGTGGCAGGGGTAGTAATTACTCTGCTGATGTTCAAATTATTTATTTTGTTGTGACACTGTGCTTTGCCCCATGCAGGAAAGAATGTGCTCAGTTTTCAAGGTTGTCACATACAGTGAAGGAAATCAGAGGGAGAAATAAATAAAGCAGAGCTGAAGCTGTAAGATGACACATTTATCTGAATTCCCCTTTATCCACTCTCAAAAGGTTTAGCCTTGGAAGTTCAGACTAGGTGAGTGTCGCAGGGTAAAGTTATTCAAGTCCATGAACACAATGCAAGAGGTAAAAAGAGGTCAACTAAAAATGACTGCAAAACACACTGTCCTGTACATCGTCAGCTGTGCTTGTTGGGAAGCCAGCTCATCTCACATCGCTGCATGCACTGAGGGAGAAAACTGTTTTTCAGATGCTGAATATTTACAGATAACAACCAGGTCCCAATTTTAACAATTTCATGGACCAATTAGAGCTCAGTTTCAAATCAATTGACATGCTGGTGATTCTCTTTACTGTTTGCAGTTTTGTGTTATTCCCCCTCTTAAATAAACTTTCCAAGAAGCCAATGGAGATCTTTGCTTCAGGGACACTCAACTTATTAAAGTTGCTACCGACAATATTTCCAGCGTTCATCACCAGCCTTTCTTTCTCCTTATGTTCCTTTTTTACCTGGCTCTACATGGCACCAGCAAAGAGCTACAAGCTCAGTATGTAACATGGCAAAACTAGTGCTTTAAAATGACCTAAAAGTCATAGTTGTTTTCACTTATTGATTAGCTGTGGTTCAGTTTGGTCAGGATGTTTGAATTATGTCAGAAGTG
>NW_024613470.1:0-1628 GCF_008729295.1 Plectropomus leopardus
GTCATATTTTGACATTTTTGCCATACTATAGCCTTGCCTTTTTTTGGGCATTCTTTTCAACATGCATTTTTATGGTGTTTTTGGTCGTTTTTGCAACATTCTATGCTATGGCATGTGTTATCACGCTATTTCATGCTGTTTTGAGGTGTTTTCAGCTGTTTTTGTGACATGTCATATTTTGACATTTTTGCCATACTATAGCCTTGCCTTTTTTTTGGTCATTTTTTTCAACATGCATTTTTATGGTGTTTTTGGCCCTTTTTGCAACATTCTATGCTATGGCATGTCTTGTCACGCTATTTCATGCTAATTTGAGGTGTTTTCAGCTGTTTTTGGGACGTGTCATATTTTGACATTTTTTCCATACTATAGCCTTGCCTTTTTTTTTGGTCATTTTTTTCAACATGCATTTTTTGGTGTTTTTGGCCCTTTTTGCATCATTCTATGCTATGGCATGTCTTGTCATGCCATTTCATGCTATTTTGAGGTGTTTTCAGCTGTTTTTGGGACGTGTCATATTTTGACATTTTTGCCATACTATAGCCTTGCCTTTTTTTTGGTCATTTTTTTCAACATGCATTTTTATGGTGTTTTTGGTCGTTTTTGCATCATACTATGCTATGGCATGTGTTATCACGCTATTTCATGCTGTTTTGAGGTGTTTTCAGCTGTTTTTGTGACATGTCATATTTTGACATTTTTGCCATACTATAGCCTTGCCTTTTTTCGGTCATTGTTTTCAACATGCATTTTTAATGTGTTTTTGGCTGTTCTAAACAGCATTGAATGACGCGATTACACATGCCATAGCATAGAATGTTGCAAAAAGGGCCAAAAAACCATAAAAATGCATGTTGAAAAAATGACCAAAAAAAGGCAAGGCTATAGTATGGCAAAAATGTCAAAATATGACCCGTCCCAAAAACAGCTGAAAACCTTTTTTGCAACATTCTATGCTATGGCATGTGTCTTGGCACGCTATTTTATGCTGTTTTGAGGTGTTTTTCAGCTGTTTTTTTGGGACGTGTCATATTTTGACATTTTTGCCATACTATAGCCTTGCCTTTTTTTTGGTCATTTTTTTTCAACATGCATTTTTTTGGTGTTTTTTTTGGCCGTTTTTGCAACATTCTATGCTATGGCGTGTCTCTTGCACACGCTATTTTATGCTGTTTTGAGGTGTTTTTTTCAGCTGTTTTTTTGGGACGTGTCGTGTCATATTTTGACATTTTTGCCATACTATAGCCTTGCCTTTTTTTGGGCATTCTTTTCAACATGCATTTTTATGGTGTTTTTGGTCGTTTTTGCAACATTCTATGCTATGGCATGTGTTATCACGCTATTTCATGCTGTTTTGAGGTGTTTTCAGCTGTTTTTGTGACATGTCATATTTTGACATTTTTGCCATACTATAGCCTTGCCTTTTTTTTGGTCATTTTTTTCAACATGCATTTTTATGGTGTTTTTGGCCCTTTTTGCAACATTCTATGCTATGGCATGTCTTGTCACGCTATTTCATGCTAATTTGAGGTGTTTTCAGCTGTTTTTGGGACGTGTCATATTTTGACATTTTTTCCATACTATAGCCTTGCCTTTTTTTTTGGTCATTTTTTTCAACATGCATTTTT
>NW_024613471.1:0-2369 GCF_008729295.1 Plectropomus leopardus
AATCTGAAACTAAATGCACCTGTAGACTTTCATAATTCTCACATGGCTTTGGATACTGTCCACTGTCCAGGAAGAGATTTTCCAATAATTCACTGCCCGAAAGTCCCCAAATGTGTCCATGCGAAAAGACAATACCGGTAACTGTGTCAATACAGTGAAGATCAAAGCTTCCTTCATATGACATTGTAAAACAAACAGAGAATGGAGGAACAACTATCACAAATATGGTTTCCTCTATTGTTACTTAATGACGCATAATCTATAAAGCATTCATCTAAATAACAAACAAAGCTCAGGTAGATGGAATCCAGAAGTACATCATAACTTGTAGATAAGACAGCATAAAACAAGTTTTTGAAGATCTCAGCTCAAATACACACAAAATGTAGCTGACAAGAACAAAGAGAAAGTGTTGTAAAATTGCACTGCAGACAGTTATTTGTTTGCAGAAAAAAATTAAGTTGATTGCAAAAATAATGTTGATTTTTTTCTGTGGTATAAATTAAATAATACTAATAATAAAAACACATATATAACTGACACAAACCATAGGTCAAGCAGCTTCATTATTTATAAAATCTCTACACTGAGTAGAAAAAATTATAAAAAGTGCTTTTGACTCCATCACATATGAACACATTATTCACTAAAATACATGTCATTTTACTTTAAATATCAGTATTTCCTTCCTATAACATATTTAGCAAGGGTGGATTTGTATCAAAATGAATGCTGCAATATCTGACTGAGAAAATGAGGAATTAATTACATTATGATTCAGCACAGTTTACCACAAACACAAAGTACAAAGAAACACTGTCCCAAGATGTTTAAACAAGAACTGTTTACGTGCTTCACCTGGAACAAAAACAGAAACAGACTGATGCTGAAACCCCCCAAAACTACTCACAACTACGAGGGCTAGACAGTGTTATCAAGTAAACATGGAAATAAAGAGTCATGGAATATCCACAGTAAACCATTGTTACACAGAATACCAAAACATACCGCAAAACTAAAAGGAAACACCAAAGTAGGGCTCGGCAATGTATTGATATTATATCAATATTGTGATATGAGACTGGATATCGTCTTAGATTTTGGATACTGTAATAGTCTTTTCCCAATTTAAAGGCTGCATTAGAGTACAGTGATGTAATTTTCAGAAGTTACCAGATTGCCCTAGCTGTTCAACACTCAAAGTAATTATTTGGTCTTTTTTGTCAGGTTTACATATTTCCGTTAAATATAACATTTCCATCCAGTTGAGTTAAGTTATTTTAATGTAAGCCAAAAAAATGTCATTTATGTAATTAAATCAAATAACACCAAAAAGAATAGACTATGAGAATTTATAAACTAAAGTTCATAGAATTTACCAAATTTACTTAAAGTTCATGTAAATACTGTGAATAAATTAATAAAGTTATTAACAGTACTAGACTATCAAAGTCTTCAGCTTCAGTCTCATGTCACAAGTACCAAGTCAACGTCAACATTGATTCTTTCATTGATGTTAGTCAAGCAAATCTCAAGTCCTCAAATTTGCAACTCGAGTCTGACTCAAGTCATGTGACTCGAGTCCCGTACCTCTGGTTATCTCTGAGAAGCTCTCTGACTTCATATCGAGCACAAATAAATACAGAAAACACTCATTAGTGTAGTATATCTTGATAAAATATTACAGTTAACACAGTTAATTTCCTTCAGAGTTAGTCACAGTGTGATTTCTTCATAAGTATTCACATTGATTCGTGTAATAGTTAGGCTTGATATTCATAATAAAGCAGCAGCATTCACAGGTATGAAAGTAGCCCGACTACAGTAAAAAGTGCTTCTAAGAATCTGATATCATCACGTATAATGTATTTTTATATTGTATAATGATATTTTTCTGATTTTTTTTGTCTATCATAACCTCAGCCATTTGGTACAACACATTTTAAATTACTATACCTTCATGAAAAATGTGTCGAACTGTATTACAAATCCATTGAGGTATCTCATTTTTCAAAAGTAGGCATATTTTGTCGATATTTTACAGTTTCAGAAGTCTTGAAGAACAGATTAATGTAACGTTGTACAAAAAATAAAAATCTAATATGGGTCAAATTTCTTAAAAAGATGTTCTGCCAAACAGTTGATTGTCCTTTTGAAATTAACAAAACAGATTAAGAATAAAGAAAAAGTTAATTATATTATCCTCATATCAATACTGAAATGATTTTCGTAATTGTGATTATTTTTTTTACCGTCTAAAGTCGTGCTAAAAGGTAGTGATGCTAAGATAAAATAAATTTGCAATTTTTAAAAAATACATATTAACTTATACTAACTAATTACAAGCATTGTAATGGTCTGTAATTTTT
>NW_024613472.1:0-2027 GCF_008729295.1 Plectropomus leopardus
CAGCCTGCATGTGTTTCCACCAGCCATTATTCGTTTTAATTTGAGGAGTTACTGGAAGTTTCTGTCTGTCTGCAGGGTTTAACCCCACCTTCGGTCCATGTTGGGTGAACCTTTACGGTTCTCCTCAGAACTCCACCCTCGGAGACGTCCACCAGGTAAACCAGACATTTAAAAAAATTTATTTTGGAAAGCACACTAATTTGCTTCGTCCTGAGAGTTAAATGAGAAGAAAACTCTCATGTTTGTATGTTAAATGTAATAGACGAAAGCCTGTAGATGATTAGCTTAGCTTAGCATCAAGACAGGAAACAGCTGGCCCGACTCAGTCCAAAGATGACCAAAATGTTCCGACTAGCACTTCTAAATCTCAAAAACTGAATTAATGCTGCGTTTCATTCAGATTTGGAGGCTGGAATTTCCAAGTTGAAATTTCCGACTTCCAAGCGTTCCAGGAACAGGAAACGTAAAGAAAAAGCATGGCAGACGGTGACGAACTGGTGTTTCTGTGGCTCGTCAGTGGAAAATTACACCGTCAGTGGGACCGCCTCCTTGCACATATGAGCAAAACAGAGGAAAAACTATGCATAAGGTCACAGTAAACGTTGTATATTTCTGAATGTTATCACTTTTTACCTTTAGTTTTTGGCATTTTAAATTTTTCAACGCTTTCCAAATCAACTTTCGTACAGAGAAGATAAAGTTCGGAGACTGTTTACCGTAACCAGCTACCCGATAACGATGGTGATGTATTTTGACATTAATTTACAGGTTTTACTATGTGATAGTAGATGTATTATTTTGATGAAATACATGCAAATATATTTTATTTTGCCTTTTAGTTGTTGTTTTTTTACCATTTGCGATGTGCGCCTCCGTGGATGCTGCCATTGTTGTGTGACAAGTAGGAACTCCGACTTTGAGTTTCGTTCCATTGTACTTTTTTTCGTAGGAGGTCGTAATATTTCAACTTTCGTGTTGTCTGGAACGTGAAATGAGCCCTGTCATTACATTTGCCAGGTAACCAGTGCAGACTTCAGAGAGTCAGGGCATCCAACCAAAAATAGTCCAGCACAAAACTACTTTGGAGAGAGCCAGGCTAGCTGTTTCCCTGTGGTTCAAGTCTTTGTGCTAAGCTACGCTAACTGGCTGCTGACTGTTTCCTCATATTTCCAGTAAAGAGTGGCATCGTCTTACTTTGTGAAAACTGAACAATTCATTTACTGTTCAGACATTGTTCATTCGTAATAAAACTAAATAAAACAGATCCGGACTGAGCGGGACTAACTCTCTGTCCTCCAGGCTTTGAATCAGGGTCTGGGTGAAGGAATCTTCTACCGCGGTCGAATCCTCCTCGCTCTCACCGTGGAGGTTTACTCCTCACCTGCTGCCGTCAGCCAGGACACACCCTCCGCCGCCTTGGGAAAGGTACCTCCTACTTCCTGTTTTTCGTGAGAGTTGAGCTGTAGTAACAGTCGGGATGTTGTTGTCTTCTTTTTGTGACTCCTTCATGTGTGTCCTTGAAGATGAAGGGGGCGCTGGGGAAGCTGGGACTGAGGAAGAAGAGGAGCAGCAAGAAGGAGAAGACTAAGGAAGGTGAGTTTAAAGTGACAAATGACTCTTTGAGGAAAAAAAAAGTCTTGTAGCACGCATACCCAAAAACAGTCAAATGCTCAGTGCTGGACAGAACAAAAATAGATACAAAAATAGAGTTGGTGCACCAGATGATGCTCCCAAACTAAACTTTAACCCTTTGAAACTCGTATTGACATCAGTTTTTTTGTGCTGCGTTCAGATGCCTTTTACAAGCTGCCAAACACTTTTGAGCAAATTGGTTTGATTTCTTTCAAAATCATAGGGAAAGGCAATGAGCAACTTGACTGAAGATGTCCCATAAATTGCAACAAACTAGTAAAAGGTGACGAGAAAGACCTGAAAATTATTATATGATTTTTTTTAACGGGGTATATGTGTTTTTTTCTTTTCTTTTTTCAATTTTCTGCACTTTTGGGGTCATTTTCTTGTTTTTT
>NW_024613473.1:0-1507 GCF_008729295.1 Plectropomus leopardus
GCTCTAAAAACAGGCCTTTCACACACTTTTCACACTATAATAGTGTGAACATGCATGTTCTTAGTCATCTGCGGTACAGGAAAATCTTAATATCATGCTATGATACTTCAACTTTTCTTAGACGCACACACTGTCTGACTTTAAATATCAATGCTATCCAGTCAAGACAGTAAATGATAACATACCATGAACAGAAAAGGACATTACTAAGATAACTACTCCCTTTATTTATGTCATGATATTAGTTGTCTTATACTAAAATTAACTGAAAATGTGAGTAAATATCAGTATAGGAGGTGGGACTTATGCACAAAGCCAGTTGTTTATTTCTGCAAGTAATTGTTAAATTAACCTCCCAAAAAAGGAGCAGTTATTTTAACGGTTGAAAACCTGTGGTCAGCGGTCCTTTGGCCCCCACCCTGATGCTTTCACCCCATTAACGGAACAAAGGGCCTCATTAACCTGCAGTGCACACCCTCTACTGTCCTGTGTGTGTGTGTGTGTGTGTGTGTGTCCTTCAAGCTTTAGCTGGAAGTTTCCCCCATGTGCTCAGCAGGGGGCAGCACACACCATGGACTCACTGCTGATGGAGCTGCTCAGCACATCAAAGAGATGCATGTGTGTACTGAATCCTCTCTCCCTGTCCACACAGGAGTCAGTGCTGCTCCTTATTTCACCAGCACACACAGCAGTTACATCACTTACTCAGCATTTACCCACGATGCATGCAGTTTCCGGCTGTAATGTGTGTTGTCACAGAAAACAAATTAAGTTTGTGCTGCGTTCACCTCTTTTATTGCCATAATGTTCATGTGTATGTATGTGTATAGGTGTGCTATGAGAAATCCCAGGGCCCTCTTTGTTTGAGACTAGATTGAGTAAAAATGTGGTTGAGTCAGGACTAGATCAAAACCTTTAAAAAGTGGCCTTGATACCAGTCTGTCAAACATTAGTTACTAACACAATCTAACATTTCCCTTTTTTAATAAACTAAAAAAAAAAACTAAGGTAAAAGGCATTCCTTATAAACTACGGTTTTAATTTATTATGTAATATTTTTACTTTCTCTAATATTGTGCACAGAGGTGACTGAAAGAATACATAATAAATATTTAATAGATTAAACTGCTGTAGTTTGCCTCTTCACAGTAAATCGCTGTGACAGAGTAAGGCTGTAGTGATCACTGGAATATAACCATTTAAATATCTGAATACACTGAACACAATGGCTCTGAGTGGGATGTAAGTCTTTGGTCACATTCCAGTAATTTACACCTCATCTGAGCGACATTCACATTCAGTGACACAGACTGAACAGACGACTGTGGTATTTCACTGATACACAGCAGGTTTTAAAATACACAGTTTGAGTTTTATTTAATAGTGCAAGCTGTTCTACACAGACTATGGCAAACATCCTTATTCTTACTACATCCAAATGGATAGAAATGTAATATATATATATATGCATTGTTTACTGATCTTGTATTAGACATACTATAGACAT
>NW_024613474.1:0-1077 GCF_008729295.1 Plectropomus leopardus
TACCTACAGTCAAACCAATTTAACCACAGGTTTCAAAGGGTAAAATGGTTAAGTGCCTCCACTGACACACTTAAGAAATGTTCTCAATTTAAACCAAATTACCTTTTATAGAAATTTTAAGGACAATCTGGTTTAGAGCTCTGATTATTATAACAAGCTCACTTAACAAGTAAAAAAAAATTGGTTCATTAATAATTGTCAAGGTTAACAGACAAAACAGCTGGGGTTTTTTTGCTAATGACACAATATTAGCTTAAGCATGTTTACATTGTACACATTAGCCTAGCTGCTAGTGGAGTTTAGCCTGATAATTTACACGTTTTATTTATACTTTTTTTCACTTAACCCTGGTTAAATAAAGTCACTGCATCTCCCAACAAAACAGCGTGGTCACACTGCATGCTCGCTACTTTATCCAAATATTGTCGAAACAGAGTGGCTAATGTTGCTGCTAAAAGCTAGCCAGTTGAGACACCTCTCCAGGCAGGTAGCCTACATCATCTTTAATCCTATAATGTCGTTGTTTACCTAAATTGTATGCTCTTTCTGTTGACATGTAGTTTCACCGAACACTGCAGATTCATTTATGAGTAAATAGGCTCCAAAATCTGCCTGTTGCTGCTTGATAGTGATTCAGAATTTTAAAATAAAAGAGTGTGGTAAAGATGATGACATGGATCAGTGTTGATCAAATTACATTGTTGGTCATGGAATCCATATATCGATCCAGACTAATGGATCATTACTCCCCTAATAAATACATTGTAAATGGCTAATTATTGTTGTTTTTATATTATATATAGGCCTACAATATTATTTTAACAATGTGGTAAATAATCACGCAAGAGCCATAATAAGCATCCCACAGTTTTCTTTATTCTGTGAAACTGTATGAATATTTATATTTGGTTTTCAATAATGAAAATTATCTTAAGACAACAATATAATAGGATAATATTCAATATCACTATATCAAGAGAAAAAGGATCCATTATGACTATTCTAAACCCCACCATGATTTCACAGTGAGAGAGAATGTCATTTTCCAACTTAAAATACAATTTAATATAATACTTC
>NW_024613475.1:0-1014 GCF_008729295.1 Plectropomus leopardus
ATGATCATTGTAATTATATATTATATATTTTCCCTAGCTTTTAAAATTCAAAATCTACTTTTTTTTGCATTTTTTCTAAAGTTACTCAGTGCTTTTTTCCCATTTTTTCTTTTATTTGAGTTTTCATTTATTGTTAAATATGGTGATAATAAGTGAAGGCAAGTGCAGGGACATCTAAACAGACAACAGAGATAAAAATACATAATAATACGGGTGAAGGCAGAGCAGAACATTAAGAAAACAGACCAACAAAAACAAAAAAAGGGGATAAAACAAGTGCTCAGTCTGATGAATATGCATTTTATTGTTGTATTGTTTTTTTTTAAGTTCAGTGAATATTCGGAATAAAAAATGATTGAATAAAAATATCTTGAATAAGTTCCTCCAATGCGTCAAAATCCTGTTTGCACACTAACTGTGTCTTCTTTCAGACGCAGTGAGCCGGCGTCTCGTCCTCACTCATGGCATTCGACGAAGCTCGGTGAAGGTCAGCAGCTGTCGGGTCAGCGAGGGATGGACACGATGAGCAGCGGCTGGCACCACAGCTACCACGCCAGGTCAGCGTCCAAGATTTGCTCGAGTATATTCATTATTTTCACAGACGCTGGTCTTGTTCGGCCCCTTATTTTTTTATTCTTTCCATCAGTTGATTGTTTGCTGGTCAGCAACCAGCACGAATATACAAGATTCAGTGTGCAACCAAACATTTTCCTCCTTTTCTTTGTCGTTTCTGCGTTTTTCTGTAATTATTTTTATCGGAGAGGGTATAGTAAGAGGTATTATGGCAGCACTGGGCACCCAAAGTAATGATTCACAGCGGGTCTGTTAACCTTTAAAGTCCTGAGCAAATTGGCTTTATTTCTTTAAAAAAAAAACAACAACAACAAAAAACCCCAATAAAAATTTTAAAAAACATGGGAAGAAGGCAATGAGCAATGAAAGTGACCAAAGAAAAGAAATTAACAATTTAAGAAATACGTCATAATTTTGTATATATTTTTACATTATTTATTT
>NW_024613476.1:0-1071 GCF_008729295.1 Plectropomus leopardus
GGTAGTGGAAATTTAAATAATTACAGCGGCGCAGTTGAATGTGAGAAATTATTCACTGTTAACGTGATGGTTCATACATTTTTAATGTGCAAGTCACACAGGCGCTCCAACATAATGTGCAGGAGATGAGTTGTAACTATGTAAACACCTCTTTAAACCTGAATGACCTTATTTTTGTCCACTAGGGGGCAGCAGAAACACGCTGTAAACTTGTTCGTAAAGCACCTCTTATTTACACATTACACATAATGTAAGTCCAATATAGGGCTCTCCTTTTAGGCCTTTTTAATTTTCCGCCAAATCCTAAAGAACATATCTACGACTGCTAAATACTTCACCATGTTCACCAGCTACTTGCTAGCTTTGTCAGTCTGCTGTTTGGTGCTTATTTTTTGCAGTAAGGAGTTGCCAAACGCATTCAAAAACAAGTCTGGTGAGAGCTGAAGCCAAGAAACCAAAACAAGGAGCTGAAAAACACTAAAACAACTGTACAACTTAGCTCAACTTGCCAAATAAGTTTGTAGTTTTTCTCACTTTCGTTACTATAAGCAACCTTTTCACACAAATATATAGTCATTTGGTCTACTGTTAGTAGGTAAAAATTGACCATGGTAGCTTTAAAGTAGAATCAGCCCCTCTCTTGTCTCATTTCCTACACTTGCTATTTCATTCTGTCCTCTCCCTGCAATGCAAACCACAAAAACAGCCATTATCTCAAACATCTCCTTCATTATAAATCTTTAAAGAAAGCACACATAAGAAATTAAACAACAACAGAGTTTCCCCTTCTCTCACAGTCCCACAGTGCAGTTTCCACTACAGAAAGCAAAAGGAAACCCGTACCCGTGACCTGAAACGGCACCAAAATATTTTCTGCGGTTTTGACGCGATCGAGTTAAGATTTGACATTGAGTTTATTTCTTTGACTGCTTGCTAAAATTCCCCTTACCCTTTGGGGGATGATGCAGGGGCCTTGTTCCCTGCACATGCTAACGGTTGCATAACAGGGTGTTACGGCTCTGCACCGCCTCTCTCCGGACCCTGAGGGCAACCAGCGCAAAACATGCCTTC
>NW_024613477.1:0-1695 GCF_008729295.1 Plectropomus leopardus
AAAACTGTGATCTTTGCAAATTTTTCAAATATTTGCAGGTCTGATACACACCCACCTGTATATGAATATTGCAGGATGGCTCCAAAGGCTGCAGGATTGATCTGAAATCAAAACAGCTTTTATCAACACAGATGTAGATATGTAAACACAATATGCCTTTTTGATTGCATATAAGACACAACACTCTACAAAAACCCCAGTTCCAAAAAAGTGGTGATGTTATGTAAAATGTGAATAAAAACAGAATGCATAATCCTTTCAATGCCAGCTTAAAGATGCTTCCAGTATGAAGTTACTAATGTCTCACAGTCTTACGTTTGGATTTTGTCCTATTTTTCCATACAGATGGTCTTTAAATCTTGAAGATTTTGGGGGACCCGCCTGTGAATCTTGAGTTCGAATTTACACTTTTGAAACCTCAACAAGTTTGTGTCTTGGGTTCCCAAATGCTTTTTGAGTGAAAAGGTGATGTAACACAATAGTAAAAATGCCAGTCTTAACGTTTTTGGGAAGTTTTGTAGGCATCAAAATCAGAATTTGTGTATATTTCTCAAAAACAATCAAGGTTATCAGTTTAAACATTAAATATCTTGTCTTTGTCCAGTACTCAATTCAATATAGGTGAAAAATGTTTGAAAATCATTGCAGTATGTTTTTTTTCACGTTTTACACAGTGTTTTAACTCAATAACGGTGTTGACACAACAAAGCCATTAACATGCAGTAATACAAAATTAATTAACCAAATTATATATATTTTTGTATACCAGAGGGTGTTTGAGGGTGATCAAGTTCTTCCCTTTCCATTTGGTCTCAAACATTTCGGTGAAGTACTCTGAGCGCGCACTGAGAACACATCGGTGAGCCGTGAATATCTGCCCATGAACGAGGAACTTCACGTCGCTGTGTTGACCCTGCTCCAGTAACCTAGAGTGAAAACACAAACTTTAGGATTGGGTGGAGAATGAACAGCTGTGCAGAGAAATTAGATTACTTACATTAAAGTGATACTTAAGGATTTTTGAGGTGGGACTGTGTATAGTCAGTGTACTGCACACAGTAGCTGGCGGTTGGTGCGCTCCGTTTGCAGAAACAGTTGGGGCACACCCACCCACAGTTCAGCATATCCATGCCATATAGAGGGGTTGACATCAAAGGTGTTTTAGCCACTTAAAAAATGCCTACCTAAGAAAAATAGTGACGTTTCATTTCAATCAGATTGCGTAACGGCCCTAACAGCACTTTCTGACCCTAACAGCTGACCGACAGCAGATGTAAAACTTTAGTGCCAGAGGAAAATGCTGCGTGATGGTGAAGTAGCGCTGAAAATACTCTGATATGACTGATATTGATTTTTTTTGGTAGGTCTTTTTTAAAGTGGCTAAAAGACATTTTTATATAAACCTCTGTGGGATGCATGCCCAATACCAGCTACTGTATGTAATACATTGACCATACATAAGTATGCCATACAGCCCCACTTCAAAAATCCCAAACTATTCCTTTAATGTCCAGCTTACGTGTGCAGAAAGTAGTTAAAATCATCCCGCTGCATGGCTTGGACACTGATACACTTGTAATCTTTGAGCAGGCGTCGAACAGAATCGCTCAGACTGCCGTACATACACCGCTCGCCATCGAACGTGTTGGCCTCACACTTGGCACCTGAGAGCAAAAAAACCTATTATTAATATAT
>NW_024613478.1:0-2397 GCF_008729295.1 Plectropomus leopardus
GTGTGTGTGTGTGTGTGTGTGTCTTTGTCTTTCTCAGTCTCACAGCCAACCTGTTGCATGATGAAGGGGTTCAAGCTATAGCTGGTGCAATCAAGTCTAATCAAGGTCTCACCTCTCTGCAGTAAGTGAGGCAATTAAGTAAATCACCTGCATCACCTGCCTCACATGCTTTGAACATGTTCCTGAGCACCACAATAATGGTGCAAGAATAGAATTTCCCACTAGCATCGGCCTGTATTCAAACCTCTCAAAACTTTTCAGTGCAGTTATGCAATATTTGGGTCTCTAAAGTTCAACATTTGGTGAGTGTTCAGGGGCTGAATTTTCATATAACTCAAAAGTTATAGAATTAAGGGCGTGGTTGCCCAGAGCGACAGGCTGTCTTCAAGACATCTCCTTTGTCTCCAAATATGGTCATTTCTGGCTCCAATAACCCAAGATGGTGATGGTCAAAATTTCAAACGCACTGCTTTAGCTTGGCACATTCCTTTTAAACAGTCTATGTTCCCGCCCAGCACCAAGCAGCAGAAAGCCAAAGTTAGCGATTACATGGTGAATATAGTGAAGAATTTAGTTGCGAACATGTTACCAAATGTTTAGGATGTTAATATGTCAGTGTTTTGTTGTTTATAACTTGTTGTGCTGCCCCCAAGTGGTCAGACAGTTTATTAATGAAGGTTTAAGGCATAGACTATCTAAAATAATGGTCGTAGCCACGGTAATATCACCTATTGGTTTGTGGACTCCTGTTATAAAGCCTCATGTTCGGCATTTCTCCATATTGGGTTTTTAGAGCCAGAGGTGACCATATTTGGAAGAGAGGTTGGAGCTGTGGGGGATCGAGGGGCCAATCTAACTCAAAGACGGCAGCAACGCCTCACAGACAGGCTGTCACTCAAAGGAGCCACACCCTAAATTATATGTGACTTTAAATCCTAATAGAATCAACCAGGCTGTAAACATGTTTATTTCTGCTGTAATAGTTTGGAATTGTAACATGGAGGTCTATAGGTACTCACTCGCTTTTAGAGCCAGCCTCAAGTGGCCATTCGAGGAACTGCAGTTTTTGTCACCTCTGCATTTGCATTTTTGAATTTTTTTTTTTTCAATGTGCCTCTCTTTCTCCTTCTACAGTCTCCAGTGGAACTTCATCAAGTCCTCCGCCACTAAAGCTCTGGCTCATGCTCTCCTCTCCAACGCCACAATGCAGCTCTTGGAGTAAGTCCAATAGTTCAGACCTCTTGCATTACAGCCTCATCATTGCCATTCACCTCTTTCCCAAATGACTGTCATTTCATTGATCAAATTTATCTCCCCTGTATTGGTATCACTGGGAGTAGATTAGTGGCAGCATTTGATCGACTGCTGTGGTCCTATCAGCAGGTAAACAGTAATGTGGAATTAAAGTCACAGGGTTGTAATGTTTACAGTTGTCTCTGTGTCTTTTGCTGCAGTCTTCAGGAGAATGCTATTGGGAATGAAGGCGTCATTTTCCTTGCCGAAGCTCTGAAGACCAACACGTCCCTGCATACATTATGGTTATGTACAATGACTAATCAGTATTTTAGTATTAACCCTTTGAAACCTGAGCAAAATTTACTTTCTAAAATTTCGAAAGAAGGCAATGAGCAAGAGAAGAAGAAAGGACCCCAAAACTAGCTAAGAAATTAGTAAAAAAAAAAAAAAAAAAAAAAAGTACAAGAAAATTACATGACAATTTGTGAAAAAAATGTAGAAGAAAGTAGAAAAATTACCTGAAAATATGTGGGTAAAAAAGGAAGAAAAAACAAGGGAATTACTTTGAAATAATGCTTTAAAATATATTGACTTTGTAACATAGTTTTAAATATGTAATTATTGTATTTTTTATAAATATTCTTTCCTTTAAATTCTCTAAATCTGTTAATTTCTTATCAACATGTCTTACCATGTTGCTGGTTGCCTTTTCTACTTGTTTTTAAAGAAACTGCCCCAACTTGCTCAGGGCTCAAAGTGTTGAAGGATTTTTATACGATATTCAGAGCATATCTATGATTTAGAGGTTGTCTGCACATGGTTCTCAACATGGAGGTTGCTGAGCCAGTTTCTAGCAGCTAACGGTACAGACAGTATGAACACGGCTAACAGCAGCAACAGTGCTGACGGAGATTACGGTGTTAACCAGGGGGAACCAGAGGGTGGGTGCTACGTTTCTATTGAGTGCATCATCGATGATGTTTTGCCAGGCGAAAGTTAGCGTTGCCTGGTTCCCTCAACAAAAAGACCATCTTATTTTTCCATTGAATTTTGGAAATCACAAAGACACTCCATTTACAACACACACAGAGGTAGTTTGACTTCACCATATTTTACATACAGTAGCATAGTTGTTTGCTGCTGAATTAATGCTCTTAATAT
>NW_024613479.1:0-1888 GCF_008729295.1 Plectropomus leopardus
AGTTTTGCATGGCACATAACGCAACATCATGACATCATCACAAGCACACAACATGATGCCAGGAAATACAGAAGCCTTTCACAGTGTCTCCTGGTTCAGCAGCTCTCCTTATCTAATGACACTAGTAACACATGATTCCATATGTCATAATAACAATTCTAGAGGATCATATTTAGTACTAATATGGTTATTAATAGTTAAATTATATGTTGCTTTATATCAAATATTGTTGTGAGCTATTATAATGATGATGATGTAGAATAATGGAAGTACTAGGATAATATCTAGAAATATGATGAGCAGCATGCAGATGTTTGTAGGGGTTATTTTGATTGTTTTTACTTGATTTTTATAATAAGTCATGGTCTGCTCAAATACTACAACTCAATAATGAAATATCTTTAATACATCCATACAGAAGAGCTTTGTTTTCGGTTTCACTGATCAGAGTGAGGTCCTGTGTGGTGTTGTATTGTGTTTTGTATGTTGTTGTTGTTGATGTTGTTGTTGGTTTTGTGGTGATGAGATGGGATGTACAGTCATGTATAGAATGTCACTTTTGGAGTAGACTGCAGGAAAAATAGAGAAGCCTCAGCTTTCTGCTGTAAAACGAATGAATGCTCAAGCTATTATGATTTTTATTTCAGATCGATATATACAAGATTATGCAAACAATGCATGACCATCATGGAGAAATTCCCTGGGGAATTCCAACGTAATCACAGTAAAATATTATGTTTGCACAATGCATAAGGTAAGGTAAGATAAAGACATGATGACGGGGAAAACAGAAGCCTGGGCTCTCTGCTGCTGCAAAGCATGAATGCGACATTTTCACCGCACATTAGGTAACATAATGTAGCTGTTGTGATGGTGAAGAAGACAGAAGCCTTATAGCTTTCTGTTGCGAAAAGAATGAATGCTGCAACTATTGTAATTTTTACTTTGGATCGATTTAAACAACATCATACAAACAACCATCGTCTGCAATCTTCCATGGAACATCCGTTTTCAAAGGGTTAAAACAAGCCAAATCACCTGGGATGAGATTATGTAACTGATTTTTAAGAAGACAAGAAAAAAATAACAAACTTTTGTGTTATTTCTTTGGTACTAGTGCAGCTAGTTTAAATTTCAAGTATCCATCTATAGTTGTATAAGTGAGGGTGAGTTGAACAGGGTGTCAATGGAAAGAACATGTGTTCAGCTGAAGATGGAGGAGAACTGTGGTCTAGACATTAGTTCTCAGTCCAGTCGCCTGAACCTGCTGTCAGCCTCATAAAACACCTCCTCAGCCGCCCAAAGTAACCACACCAGTGCCAAATATCCACAAAAGGGTTTCTTCAGCGAACCACTGTGGTCACGAAGGTAATGAGGTGTGTGCTGGTTTTCAGGCTGCTGACTTATGGCCGTCTACTTTCTCTTCAAAACTAGTTGAGCTACAGGTCAAATCATCAGTGAATTGAGTAAAAAAGAAAGGGTTACAGGCTACAGGCCAACTAACTTCAATGTATTGGTATGATGACTGACTCAAAAACAGTGTTGGAAAATAAAATATGATTCCTGTGGACTCTCAGCAGAGTTGCTGTTGAGACAGCCAATGGGGATTTAAACAAAACGCAATGACATGGATGGATTACTAAATGGGCCTACCAGGCACAGGCCCAGGGGCCCAAAATCTCAGGTGGCCCCCCGACTTCATTTGCTAAATGTCACTCAAATTAACATGTACTGACCAGGAAAAGACTCAAAAAGACCACAAAGTGATGCAAAGATACACAAAATAACTACAACAAGGTGCAGAACAACCACAGAGATGCAGAATTACTACAAAGTGACATACAACAATTAAAAAGGGACATAAAATGTCCTGAAAAGAGACATGGAA
>NW_024613480.1:0-1525 GCF_008729295.1 Plectropomus leopardus
TCTGATTGGGTTCTATTTCATAATTCAGGCATTTTATTACTATAATTATTATTCTTTACAACTTTTTAGTCATCTTTTTATTTTTACTTGCTCTGTTCACGCCTATCTTCATGCTAACGGATAAACTCTGTGCTAAAAACACAGACACAGTGTATACTGTCAATAATGGAAAAGTGTCTGCTAGTCCTTGAGCCAGAAAGAAAGCGCATTATGTAATACCTCTATATACAGTAGAGGCACATGTAATAACAATGTTAACGATAAAAGACGGCTCAATACATTGCAAAGACCCGAGTGTAGTATCTACAGTGCAGACACGCGAGTCATTCAGGATCAGGGTGTCTCTCTGGAGCATATCAACAAAAGAGAATCATGGCGAGGAATGCAGCCGGACAGCTTTCTCGGAAACCGAGTGTTGAACAGCACAGAGAGCATGCATTTTTGATCAGTCCAGTCATACAGTCTCTTTTTCTCTTCCTCTGGGTGCGTCCACCTGTCTGGAAAAACAGATACTCTTTCTGCTGCTCAGATATGCTATGTGGTATTTTTCCTTTTCATGGGAAAATATTTTGGGCCAGACCTGAGAGAAGCTACAGTATAGATGCTTTAAAAATGCCCAAACAACATTAACATG
Organism: Plectropomus leopardus; assembly: GCF_008729295.1. Lineage (NCBI taxonomy): Eukaryota > Metazoa > Chordata > Actinopteri > Perciformes > Serranidae > Plectropomus > Plectropomus leopardus. The sequence goes on from NW_024613480.1 coordinate 635, forward strand.
GTCGCCCAGAAAATCACACCGCAAGGTCCTTTTAGTGGCTGTTCAGGAGCTTCTGATCGAAACCAGTGGTCATCCTCAGCAGATGGAGTTTTGTGAGTTATCATGGAACTGTAAATGCCAAAATTCCCAATGATCTTTTCTTTATGAGTTCTTGTCCCTATTGGTTTGGAAGTTAAGATAAAATCTTTTGTCTGAACCACAGTCAGTGCCATCCATCCAACAGCTGGAGACATCTTCCTATAAAATTAAAGTGCCAACTTCAGTGAAGAAACGCCAGGAGCAGGAATGCTGTATTGAGGGGAAAACTCAGAGTAATTACCCAGGGCCCCAGTCAAAGGAGGAAAAAAGCTGGAAACAAAAATTTGGTTTCCTTAGCAATTTTTTTTAAGAAAGATGTGCCATGAATACATTTAAATTGGTGGAATAAATCAGTTGAAAGACTGAATTTTGTATGAAAAAATAGTGGAAGCTCTTTGAGGCCCCTCTCACACCTTAAAGGTGCAAAATGGTTTGCCCCACTACGACGCTGCTGGAGCACCAACACACTCTGTCACATTTCTTTCTTTCCCTGAGAAAGGGATTTTTGGGGTTCAAAAAAGAAAAAGTCTAACCAGGATGTGTGACCACTAAGTACAGAAAAAGGGATGTTACAGGTACATGCATAGATTGGACCAGACCCAGAAAACCCGGAGTGACAGGAGCCAAGAGGATGGAGACAATAGAGGACAGAAACAGGACTAAAATATGAAAAATTGTTTGCACTGAATGCTTAGAAAAGTCATAAACAGGTGGAATGCCCAAGATGAGTTTAACAGGTACGTTCAATGCAAATTTATTCATTCACTTAGAAAATAACAGACTTAAAAATAAAGTACAGTACAGTCCTACCGC
>NW_024613481.1:0-1001 GCF_008729295.1 Plectropomus leopardus
TTTTTAGGAGCGGTCAAAATTTGACTTTTTTCGACATACTATACTATTGCCTTACTTTTGCCATTTTTTTTGTCATGCTAAAATATGAGTTTTTTGACCTTTTTTGGGCTTTATTCCCACTTTGTATACTATAACGCGACTCTACAAGCTATTCTAAGTTGTTTTTAGCCATTTTTAGGAGCGGTCAAAATTTGACTTTTTTCGACATACTATACTATTGCCTTACTTTTGCCATTTTTTTTGACATGCTAAAATATGAGGTTTTTGACCGTTTTTGGGCTTTATTCCCACTTTGTATACTATAACGCGTCTCTACAAGCTATTCTAAGTTGTTTTTAGCCATTTTTAGGAGCGGTCAAAATTTGCCTTTTTTCGACATACTATACTATTGCCTTACTTTTGCCATTTTTTTTGCCATGCTAAAATATGAGTTTTTTGTCCTTTTTTGGGCTTTATTCCCACTTTGTATACTATAACGCGTCTCTACAAGCTATTCTAAGGTGTTTTTAGCCATTTTTAGGAGCGGTCAAAATTTGACTTTTTTCGACATACTATACTATTGCCTTACTTTTGCCATTTTTTTGACATGCCAAAATATGAGTTTTTTGACCTTTTTTGGACTTTATTCCCACTTTGTATACTATAACGCGTCTCTACAAGCTATTCTAAGTTGTTTTTAGCCATTTTTAGGAGCGGTCAAAATTTGACTTTTTTCGACATACTATACTATTGCCTTACTTTTGCCATTTTTTTTGTCATGCTAAAATATGAGTTTTTTGACCTTTTTTGGGCTTTATTCCCACTTTGTATACTATAACGCGACTCTACAAGCTATTCTAAGTTGTTTTTAGCCATTTTTAGGAGCGGTCAAAATTTGACTTTTTTCGACATACTATACTATTGCCTTACTTTTGCCATTTTTTTTGACATGCTAAAATATGAGGTTTTTGACCGTTTTTGGGCTTTATTCCCACTTTGTATACTATAACGCGTCTCTACAA
>NW_024613482.1:0-1215 GCF_008729295.1 Plectropomus leopardus
TACTTGTTTCTTGTTTGCTTGTTTTTTTTATTTTTTATTTTTCTATTCTTTGTGCATTTTCTTGTAACTTTTTTACTAATTTCTTGCTTCTTACCTTTAAGAGAAAAACGAAAACGCTGATATTTAAAAGCCATAAAAACCTCACATACATACTTCACATATTCTTGAGTCACCTCACACACTTTCAGCCAAACCACAGCTGCTCAGCGAGGTTTCAAAAAGCATCAGACTGAAGTTCCTACTTTCTGTCCGTGACGATTCATTTCCTCTTTGTCTCAGAAAATCCCCGTACAAGTCTGGAAGGGCCTCAAGCACTTCTGTGTGAAGATCTACACGTGTTTACATGTTTTGGTCTTTTATCTACAAACTCTGTACTGTTCTTGGTATAAAACCTTATTTTATCGATAACTGTGGAGTTAAAAAAAACATCTTGTTATTTGGAAAATGATCTGCTCCAAGGATTTGAGGTGAAAATACACCGACGGGATCCTTTAACTCTTTGAAACGTGAGGACATTGTCTTGATTTCTTTCAAGAAGATAGAGGAAGGCGATAACCTAGAGGAGACGGCATGGCCCAAAAATGAGTTAAAAAATAAGAAATACAAAAGCTGCAAAAAAATATCGGAAAATTAGCAACAACAAAATAATAAAAAAGAAAAGAAAAAAGAGAGCCAAAACAAAGAAGAAAATGTCCTAGAAAAATAAAATAAACTATATATATGTATATACTGTATCATATTCTTTTCTGTACCATAATTTTAAATTTTAAATTACTTTTATAAACTGTTTTTTGGACATTTCTCCATTTGTTACTATTTCCTAATAATTCTTCCCTCTTTTTTTAAAACAATTTTTTTGATAAATTTTCTTACAATTTGTGTGACTTTTCTTGCTAAATTGGTCATTGCCCCCCCACGAGAACTCTGATGCTGATCCAGGTTTCAGTGATTCCTTCATCATCACAGTCACACAGCCGAAAACTGGATCTGCTCTCAGATCTGTTTCAGACCACATGGCACAGCAGCCTCAGCTTCCTCCTCTGTCATCACTTCCTGTATTTCAGAGCCAACGTTTGTCAGCGCGTCTGCGGACCCGTCCGAGAGGAAACTCTACTTCTTCTTTAGTGAAGTTGGGAACGAGTTCAGCTTCATAGACGAGCTGCGAATCGCCCGAGTGGCCCAAGTCTGCAAGGTGACAGTAAACACAGACAGTGT
>NW_024613483.1:0-1627 GCF_008729295.1 Plectropomus leopardus
GGGGATTTGGGGGTCAATATTAATTTCACTTATATAACATATTTATTTATTTATTTTAGATTTTTCTGCATTTGGTACTTTTACTTTTTATTTCTTTAAGTACTTTAAGTACCTTTTCCTGAATATACTCAGTTAAATTATGCAGTTTCTTTCAAAAACATGGGAAAAAAACGCAATAAACACCTTGGTAAGCAATTTTCCACAATTTACAATTTTTTTTTTTTTTTACAAATTTTCAGGAAATTTTCTTGTACATTTGACTAATTTCCTGCTATTTTTTGGGTCATTTCTACTTGAATTGCTCCTTGACTTTATCCCATGTTTATGAAAGAAATTAAGCCAATTTGCTCAGGTTTCAAAGGGTTGAGTAAAGAATCTGAATGCTTCCTTCACCGCTATTCGTGTGCACGATAACACCGGGCACATATGAATATTCAGGTGTGTTTGGTGTCGGCATAACTGTTTTGTCATGGCATATTTTGCTTTTTTTTTTTAAGGAAAGTGCAGCATCGTTACCATGGGAGGATGATCAGGGAGATGTGCAGCGCTTTAAGGCAGATAATGCTAATGAGAAACATAATCACAAGTGACAAAAAGACTCCTCATTAGGCCCTGTGAGAATCTACAAGATAAATGAATTACAGTGTTTTTCTCTAATTTTTTTTAAGTTCCTATCAAAATAACATAGATGCTGTAATGAAAGTCTCCATAGTTTAAATGTGATTATTGGAATTATCCAGGAAGTTCTAGCAGTGGTGTGTCGCTGTGTGAGTAGCAGGAGGATTTCCAGCCTCTTTTACATAACATTCATCTGTAGTATTTATTAGCTTATCAGAAAGCCTTGTTGACAATTCCTTATATAACATCCATATTTTATGACTGTGTTTCCTGGTTTGATTAAAACGTCCCTCTTGCTCAGGAATCCAACTACTGCTGAGCGATTGGCCACTGAGGAGGCCTTAATCAACAGCGAGTGTGTGTGTGCATGAGTGTGTATGTGAGTGAGAGAGGAAGAGAGACAGAGCCCATCTCTCCTTTTCATTTTTTTTTTCCAGAAGACTGAGTGAGACAGTTTGGGGAGGGTGCAGCTGATACTGCAGTATAGAACAGAGCCAGATGCAAAGACACAACAACAACTTTTTGACATCAGAAGACCTTATGCAGCCTGCAGGAGCAGCTCCACACACTGGGCCTCATGCAAGAAACTATACACACACATTTTCTATTATTTTTGCTCGTATCTATGGTTTGTCCTTATTTTGTGAGTACCCATTAATTGTTGGGATTCTCTAATGTTTTCCTTTTTTGTAGGAAGTAGGAAGAAATTTTACGAGTGGTCCAGAGGACTAAGATGAGAGAAAAACATCTCACATTAACACAAGGAAAAATAAGTTACATTTCAGGAACATCTAAAAAATGCATGAATGTCATTCAATCAAGTTTAGAGCATGTTTCAGAGTCACTATAATGATTGGATTATTAACCCTTTGAAACCTGTATCGACAGCAGATATCTTGTTCTGCATTCAGATGCTTTTCATAAGCATTTAAACCTTTGCAATGTGAGCAATTTGGTTTGATTTCTTAAGAACAAAAAGTGGGTAGTACAGTAAAAACATATGTATATA
>NW_024613484.1:0-1866 GCF_008729295.1 Plectropomus leopardus
AAAAAAAAAGATAATCAAACAAACTACACTATAAAATACGCATCCTACTGATGAGGATAAGCTTGCCCGAAACATAACGCATCATGATCCATAAACCATATACATGTTAAGGGTATGTGACGCAAAGGAAAAAAGAAGCTTTTTAAGTCACATTTGATATGGCACAGTAAATTCCCTATAATTGTCTGTTGGTTACCAGGGTAATTGCTTTCACTGACAGGGAAGGGCCGGCAGCTGGGGGGGACAAAAACACGAGAAAAATACTCTCACAGCCAGTCAGTCCAAAGAGTCGAGAAAGAAAAAAAAGCGCAGGGGTCCAGAAGCAGATTTGCATGGCACCCTCTCCTCGGACCAACAGAGGTCCAGGTTTGCAGACGTCACTGGTCGAGGATCTTTGTTTTCTCTCCACCTCTCGGTGGAGGAATACAAGTTTATCATCCAGCCAAGGACGGGACGGTCTCCTCTGCCGCTCCTCTCCTCCATCTGTCGGCTTGCACTGGGCTATTTCTCCTGTATGGTGGATATTCTGCTCAATACTTCTTTCTTGGATGATATGGGGGATCATTCAAAAAGTAAGGCAAATTCCTTTTTCTGTTTCTACATAGTGTAATTTTGGGTTTGTTGTGAGTTTTAAATTTTATTTGTAACTCATAATCGGCGCTTAGTATTTTGAATTTGATGTTTAATTGCTCGATTAATTTGCGGAGTAGAAAACTGAAACAAAGGCGTGATCCACAGACCTATCCAAACCAAAAAATAAATAAATAAAATAACTTTGAATTTCCATATAATAGAAACTTATATTGTAACTGTGCTTCTTGTGCGTTTGAGGTTACTTGGTGATATTTTTAGCTCCCGTGGCCTTATTATAATAATTCTGTAATATTCCTGGAAGCACGCACATGTTTGTTGCGACGCGAGCGCAACATTTTCTCTCTTTAAGGTGAAGGGGTGAAAGGGGGTTTAACAGGGATGTCATGGGGATTAAAAGAGCGCGCACTGTGTTGCATTAACGCATTCCCCTCCTCACGCAGAGAAGTCGGGAATCGCAATGTGTGTGGGCTGTGGAAGTCAGATACACGACCAGTACATCCTGAGAGTCTCCCCGGACCTGGAATGGCACGCAGCCTGTCTCAAGTGTGCAGAGTGCAGCCAGTACCTGGACGAGACCTGCACTTGCTTCGTCCGAGACGGAAAAACTTACTGTAAACGAGATTATACAAGGTAGGAGTGCAGCAGAGTTTTTAGTATTTTTATTCTCCTGCATTTTAGAGTCAGCGTGCTGGTCCTACATAGTTAATAGTTTAATATAGTTCATTTACAAATGCGCAGGGTGTGCAAAAGTGCACAAACATCACCTGCAGATTTTTTGTTGCATTCAGATTTTTATTATTTTCTGTGAGCAAAATTCACATTTTTTACGCTTCTTTAGACATGAACTGAGATCAACATCAAATTAATTTAATTCAACAATAACTGCAAGACACCAACGCAGTCTCCGCGCTCCTTTTTCAGGTTATTTGGCATCAAATGCGCAAAGTGTAACATGGGCTTCTGCAGCAGCGACCTGGTGATGAGAGCTCGGGACAATGTGTACCACATGGAGTGTTTTCGGTGCTCGGTTTGCTGCCGTCACCTCCTGCCCGGGGACGAGTTCTCGCTGCGGGACGACGAGCTGCTCTGCCGGGCGGATCACGGCTTGCTGGTGGAGCGGGCCTCTGCAGGGAGCCCGCTCAGCCCGGGGAGCATCCACAGCAGACCGTTGCACATCTCAGGTACGAACGGGTTTATTATTGAACTAAATGCACTTTAAAATGATCTGCATAGGCCTAAAACTGCGCATGCTATATTATTATTATTATTATT
>NW_024613485.1:0-1091 GCF_008729295.1 Plectropomus leopardus
ATGAGAAATTAGAAAAACTTTATAATAAAGTATGTTATTCAAAAACTCATACAAAATATACTAATAAATGTCATACTACAGGTTATTGCTAAAAAAATATGAAAAAATAATATAGTATCTCATTCAAAAGTAAGAAAAACCTTAGCATACTATGACGTTGAAAAAAACCATAGAAACATCATAGTATAGTATGTTAAATAAAAATCATTAACAGGTCTTGGTATACCATTAAAAATATACTAAAGCATGTTCAAAAAATAGTATACAGTTAAAAAAGAATGATAAAAACCTCATAGTATAATATGTCATTAAAAAAATAAAAACGCAACACTATAGGAAGTCAATAAAAATCACAAAATCATTTTAGAGTACATGCTAGAGTACATCATGAACAATTTTATCAAAACATCACCGTATAGTATGTCCTTCAAAAAAAAAATCATCAAAATGTCATAGTATAGCATGTTGCTCAAAAAATTAGAAAAACTTTGTAAAATAGTATGTCATTAAAAATAATTTAAGAGTGTAGTATGTCAAAAAATTATGAAAATGTTATACTATACTATGTTAAAATCATTAAAACTCAAAGTACAGTAGGTGGCTCCAAAACTCCTAAAATAGCTATAGTTTAGTATGTCATTCAAAGATTCATAAAAAGTCACAGTACAGTATGTCGTTCAAAAAATCCTTAAAATGTCATGGTAAAATATGTTGTTAAAAAAGAATCATAAAAAATTTCATGTTACAATATTACCAAAAATTCATAAAAATGTCAGTGAAAAATCAAAAGTGCCATGATACAGTATGTTGTTTTAAAAAATCATGAAAATTAGCATAGTATCAAAGTCATCCAAACAAGAATAAAAGAGCCATAGTTTAGGATGTCATGCAAAACCATATGAAAAAGTTATCGTATACAAGTTGTTAAGAAAAAAAAAATCATGTCAGTATACTTTTTTTTATAAACATATTTTATTAGCATTTTAAGAGTCATTACAAGTCATTTAAACAACAAACCTGCACCACCCCACTCCCACAATATGACAACCACCTCACACATATCAGTGAAAAATAAGAATAATTATAATTAT
>NW_024613486.1:0-2485 GCF_008729295.1 Plectropomus leopardus
TTAAAATCTTAATAAATTAAAAACTTGAAGTGTGCATTGTGCAGCTGTATTATTCAAGTAAATACAAGTATCAGAACAGGACTTCGTATAGGCAGATACTGAATATCAAATGACTCGGATCAGGATCGGCGAAAAAAAAACTTGACTGGGATATCCTTATTTACATTGTTGAAAAACCAAAACTGTAAACCCATAAAGTTAAAAAAAATCTAGCATTTTCATGCCTGTTAGAGCAAATGCCATAGAGGTCTGTCTTTTTACCTCCCTGTCACTCGGGGTTGAATCTGAGTGCAGTATGCTGGAGACTGCAGGAACGAAGAGAGCGGCACTGTTTCTCCTTCCAACGCTCATTTGCCTGGTTGGAGGTAATATTCATGCAGCGGGTGGGATGAATTTATTATCTTCTTTGGCAAAAAAGAAGTACCTTCCTCCTTTAAGAGATTGCAGTTGAGGGAGTGGCCAAGCGCTGTGTTTAAAGATGATCTTAAATGCCCTTTGCTGAGCTTGCTTAAACTTCTCCTCTTTCCATTAAGTGCATCTAAAGAGAAGAACATGTCCAAACTCAAGCTATAATATAATTATAGTTCAGTATTATGAAGAGGCAGAAGAATAACTGGATAATGACTGGGTGTTTTTTTTTTTGTTTTTTTTTTACAAGAAAGTTAAGGGTTAATGCTAGCTCTTAAAAATTCCACCGAGAGCTTTCAAGTGTCCTGACAACAAAATTATGTCAGTAAGTGAATTAGCGACTTCAAATGTAAGTTTCAGAAAGTTTTTGGTTCATTATGTTGCTCTGTAACTCAGGCTGAGATGGTATTTATTTTGTTGAGAAAATGCAGATTGTGGCAGTGAAAGGATGCATCTGGTCAGCAACAATGTTTCAGCCTGCTGCTGTGTAAGCAATCAAACGCAAACAATGCTCAGTAGGTACCGAGGGATCCAATATCGTGCCACAAAATCATTCTCCGCATGCCATTACACCACCACTAACAGCAGCAGAAAGGATGGGTCTGTGTTGTTTTTGTCAAAATCAGACCCTGCTAACAGCGTGGCATAATAGAAAATAGTCATTTATTGCACCTGACAATGTTTCCACTTGCCAATCATTCAGGTTCAGCTGGCAACTTCCTCACTTTACACCTGGCTTGTTAATCACTGATAGGAGTAAAACATTGACATTCTTGTTTTTGAGTTTTGACAGCTGTATGTTCTGACACGCTCTATAACATAGTGTCTTATTAAGTTCATATTTGCATAGCTTTTTGGCCCTTTTTATGTCCTGCTATGCTCTTATGACTGTGTCTTTGCCCACACTCTTGAAGTGTTTTTTGTAATCCGTTCTCGGTAAACTCTGAGTGCCCCACAGTGACATTTTTCTGTATGCTGAAGTGATAGTAAGCTTTGCCATTTTTTCCTCTTCAAAAAGTCTGCGGGATCTTTCCGTTGGATTTTCGATTATGGCAGAAAAAATGCTCCATGCCAAACAAACGTTTATGATACGTTTTGTTCGGCAAGACAACATTAACAAACAGATTCTACTTTTAGGATTTTTGAGGCCTAAATACAATCAATAGAAGTAAAAAGCTATGAACCACATTGCGGTAGCGTGATTTAACGTCGCCACCACAACAAGGCTGTAAAGCTGTGTTTGGTGTGGTGCAGCATGATGATGCTCTGTAGTCTCATGAGGCCCTTTGTTAGCAACTGCCTTTTTTAAGACCGTAAAAGCTTCAAAGTTTACCAGTGGGGTATTTACTAATGTACTTTATGTTGTAAACCAAAACATAAAAGTTTTGTAACTACAGACCTTATTTTAGGTTTCCAACCAAAAACCCATTCAAAAAAACCCATTGACTTTGAGATCAGGTAACTGGAGGTGCTGAATTACTGTTGGATTTCTGTATTTTAGGACTCTTTACTAGGACACTTTATTCTATGGGATGTTACAGGCTGGTAATATGAGTTTAAGATAACAGTTTATAGTGTAATCAATCTAATGATGAGGAATATTATAACCTGAAATTAACTAAGTTGATACATGGTACTCTGCCGCAGGCAGCAAAGTTCAAAATCCAGTTTTTCATTAGAAATACAATATTTATTTAGTACTGCTGTAGAATAGCTTGACACTGAAACAAAACTAGAAGTTGTCTAAATAATTTTAAAATGTGAAAGTAATTATTGACCAAACTATTAATGAATCACTAGTTTGCAATGTATAGTAAAACTCATGTGTCTTTAAACGTGAAGCTTGTTTCTACTCAGCTGATGTGGATCCCACCCTTGCATCAATTGGTCTCTCCGGGGTCCGACAAGGAAACTAAAAAGAAGGAAAATTTAGGACTATAGTGACTGCGTCTGGCGAGCCAGGTTTTAGTGTCATTTCTTTTGGAGTCAGTGGGATGGGTACAGCAAATCACACTATACCCATCTTTGATTTTTCAACTTTGACTGAAAAATACTTCGACCAGATTAAAAAACACAC
>NW_024613487.1:0-2793 GCF_008729295.1 Plectropomus leopardus
CTGGACAGTTTTCTCATAATCCTCCCCTCTTTTTGAAAATGTTTTGTTGTTGTTGTTGTTGTTGTTATTTATTTATTTTAATTTTTTTGCATCCTGAGAAATTGAAAAACACAGCACCACTGGAATTACCGTAATTAAGAAACAAATAAAAAATACAAACACGATTTTTATTGGGTTTATTTTTTAAATCATTCCAATCATAAATACAGTTTTCTGGATAATTTTCCCTATTTTTGGATAATTTTATAATAATCCTCCCCTCTTTTAAAGAGCTCATTTTAATATTTTTCTCCTGTAACACAATTTCAAATATAAAATCATGCCAGTTATAAATATAGATTTTCTGGACATTTTTTCCCTTATTTTATTGGATAATCTTCTAATAATCCTAACCCTTTTTTTCAAAAACGTTTTATATTATATGACATAGTACCACTGGAGTTACCGATCACAGTGGAAAAGATTTATTTTTGGAATAATTTTCTAATAATCCTTGCCTTTCTTTCTTTTTTTTCATTTTTAGAAATTATATGACACAGTACCACCAAAGAGTTCTCTACTTCTGTACTTTATGTTCATATACTTTGTTTTAATTTTTTTTTATGTGCATTTACTTCAGTAATATCTTTTAAAAGAAGGAGTAGTTTTAAATTGTGTGTCTGCCTCTTTAACTGAAGTAAAATATTTTAGTACTTCTTCCATCACTGGTAACACATTACTCATATGATTGTCACCAGTTTAACCATGAATCTATTATGGGTTTAACATGCAGGACACAGTTGACAACCAAGAGATTAACGCTAACATTTGTTTTTTTGCGCCACCTAGTGGCTGCAAAACAGAACTGAGTATCATTTAGCAGCAGAAAAACCTTTTTTAATTTGTGTTTTAATCTGGCGAAATTGGTGTAAATTCAGATGCTGAGGAATAAAAACTCCAGAGATGATTCATGAAAACATTCACTCAGCTGGACTCAAACGAGACAAACCCAAATTTACAGTAAACTGCCTGAGTTTCACCAGGAAATACAATGTTGTGAGTCTAAACAAAATCACCCATCGTTGATTTAAGGGACAATTTAGGACACTAAGGACCTGTTATTGTGGTTTAATAACCATTCTACTATTACACATGAACAGCTGATCCTGGTTTATTTTAGAGTCAGTGTTGTTAAATATTGGTGTTTTTAGGCCAATAAAATTAGTTAAAATAAAGAGATTTAGCGTTTAACATTATATTCTTCCACTGATACAGAATTTGGAGCGATTTGTTGGGAGATAAAAAAATGACAGAAAGCAAAATGTAACAGTTAAAGGTCGAGTGTGTGACATTTAAGGGGATTTAATGGCGTTTAGCAATGACAACTAGTTCCTTTGTAGATGGAGATTAAATTAAAAAAAATAAGTAATGAACATATACAAATTAAAGTTGTTACTCAGTAAATTAATCCAGCCAGTAAACAAATAACTCTACTGCAAAAGCATTTTAAATGTTAATTATTATGTTAATTAATGACAATAATCTAACAGTTTAATGTAACAATGTCGAAGCCCAATTTTGGCTGCACAGTGAGTGATTCTACTTTTATTCTTTAAGTTAATTTACTTTAGTAAACTTTAGTAAACTTACTACAGTTTTGCAGATTGTAACCAGCTGAAACTCATATCAGTTAGATTTTTTTCAGTGTTCATTACTCAGGAGGTTTTTTATCAGGAGTCAAATTATTCACAGTTCTCTTTCTCCCCAAAACAAACAACCTCGTGATCAAAAAGGGTTTCACGTTACAAATCAGTTTTCTTCTATGCTGCTTTGCTAGTTGCAGAAAGTCGCTAATAAACTTTTTGGCCTCTGAAACAACTTATTTTTGGTTCAAATGCTTCAAACGGTAAGAAAAAAAAGTTGTAGGATCAAAACTGTTTCCGTGTTGCATTTTGATCCGAGCATCACGCACGCAGAAATTAATTATAATTGACAGCAAGATTACAAAAACCAGAGAGAGACTTCACTCAGATGCCACAAACTTTAGTTTTTGTTCACTAAAGCAAACTTGATTTGTTTTTCCACCATAAAATATAAAGTATATTTAACAAATGTTTACAAACTCACGTTTTCACAGCACAGAGAAGGTAAATAAATTACTGCATCCGTTTAAAAACATCATAGCTTTACAATCACAGCGCGCTTGCATGAGTTGCAGAAAGTTGTATTTCTATAAAAGAGTTATTATTGTAGATGAAGAGATGATTAAAAACACTGCAAATCCACTTATTTCTTAAGAACGTAACAAAGTCATAGCACATGGCACGTCTACTAAAAATATTAAAATCCTTGAAGGTGCTTTGGTGTTCTCGAGGAAACTAAAGAATCTTCTCTTTCTAAAGATTTAATTAAAAAAAACCTCTAGAAATATAATTTTAGAAAAAATATGTAATCAAATGTAAGGCTTTTGGTGTATTTAGTATCAGAAAAGTGCTTCCTTGTTTTGGTCCACACAGACAGTCCACCAGCGGTCAGAAACAGACGCAGATGTAAACAAAGCAGCGAATGATAAAGTGGTTAATTACATTTTAAAAATCCTAAGGTTTGTTCATAAAAGATACTTTCCTATCTTGTTCACAGTGCAAGAAAAACTTAAAAACAAACAAAAAAAGATCCCACAAAGTGATTTGTTTTGGTCTAACCTGAGGTACGTTTCGTCTATGTTTTATAAAATTTGAATATTGCTGGTAAAATGTAAATATTAGTCCTAGAGAATAATCCTGAGTCCTTCTACAACAGCAAACGGAAAAAAGT
>NW_024613488.1:0-1811 GCF_008729295.1 Plectropomus leopardus
AATACATTATATGTATAATAAATCTTAAGGAAATCTGCTCTGTAATTTTGCATTTCTTATCTGACAAAAAACTCATATTTGGTCATTAATTCAGACATTAAATTCTTATCTGATGAAATTTAACAAATGTGCATCAAATTTCAAGTTCTCTCTCTTATTAAGGGGCTGTTGACTCTCACACAGTGTGCAGAGTGTTTCAAACACCGAGGAGGATTTAAAATCGAGTGCTGCTTTGAGTAAAACCTCACATGCTGATGAAGGAGCAGCGGGAGTTCATGCAGGAGGTGGAGGGTCAGTGTGTCACATGCAGGCATGGCAGGTGTGGGTCCTGGACTGTTATGGGACTTTGATGCGGGACGAAGACCAGTAGAGGGGCTTCGGCATGAACACATGGACACGGCATGCAGGACACGTCTGTTTTTTCCACAGCCACTGCTCCATGCACTGAAACACATTTTAAAAATATGTTACAATATCTGGTGCATCTATTTTTCACTCAGGCTGAATGTTTATGATTAATGCAGGTATTGATTTCTCTCCCTCATGCCAGGAGCTAATTTCCAACATGCTATAGAAAGCATATGCACGACAGGATGACCCTGACCCCGAGCCGTGAGGAGTTGTCACATGCTTTACCCTGTTGTCAGGAGTGCAGTTATAAAAGAGTCCGAGCACATTATGAAGCAAGCTCCAAAGTACATACATTTAAACTTCAGACTTTATTTTCTTGGTTATTTATGGACTTTTTTCTGTTACAAGACAAAATACATACACTGAAGTCATGACTGAACACAAAAACGTGCATCAAATACGTCTCAATTTTGAGCAACAACGACTAAAAGTTACTGGAAACAGTAAAAGGAAAGACACACCCAAATAAACTGGACCAAATCAATTAGATCTACTTTAATCACATAGTTAATTTTTTTTTTTTTACTTTCCACGCTATTGAAATCACATTATTGTTGTGCAGAAAGGCTCTTGGTTAATCTCCTTGTGTGATACTCATTTGATGAATGTAACCAGAAAGATATTGGCATATATCTTGAGGTCAAAGTCAAGTTAAAAACTATGAGTCCTAATTGGACAAAAAGTACCTTTACATGAAAAAGAACATTATGACATGCTTTCTATAATACTATGAAGCATTTTTTATTATTATTATTATTTTTATCTCCTTTGGAAATTTCAGGCAAGAAAAAGTACATGGTTGCGTTAGGTCAATAAGAGAATGTAGTTTGGTTTAGAAAAAAGATACATTAGTATTAAAAATATTAGAATATGTACATTTATAACTTATGTTAATTTACATCACATGACATATGTCACCAGCATAGTATCCTACACATACTAACACCCTGTGTTGACAAATGAACAGTGGGCTCGCACGTAAAAGTCCAGAGTTTGTTTGACCCTTTAATCTCGCCTCTCGCTCTTGTTATTACGGCAGTTAGCAGGACAGTTTTCAAATGACGCCGTCAAGAGCTTCTCATGCCACCACTTGAAGATGCTTCTGTTCGTCGGTATCTGACACCAACTGGTCACTGACCAAGCATTGATATTTGACAAGTTTGGAGTGAGACCAGGTTGTTTTCAAATGTTCTGCAGATCAGAACGATAAATCAATCAGTCAAGAAAATAATATACAGATTCATCGTTAACCCTCTCAAACCTGAATCAGCTTCCCTTTTCTTGTGCTGCATTCACATGCCTTTTACAAGTATTTAAACCTTTGAACTCTTTCAAAAAGCATAGGGGAAAAAGTCACGAAATTTGCAAGAAATTTGTAGCTTTGGAAAATCACTTTAATA
>NW_024613489.1:0-1326 GCF_008729295.1 Plectropomus leopardus
AGCACTGGGCGGGTATTGTTGTGGTGAGAATGCAAAACCACTGAGGAGACAAAACCAATCTGACTAATCACACATGATCTCAAACAGAATTAATCAGCAGCTCTGGCGAACAATCTGTAATCATCCTCATTCTGCGCTTAATGCCGCTTAATTTATGAAAAGACAAAAATAGGAGGAATTCTGGCTGACTTAGATGTATGGGCTAAGGAGGCAACAGCATCAAAAAACGTGTTTGAAACACAGACGAGGAAAATCGAAATGTGTCCCCAGAAGACCCCGAGCAGCCCCTTCTCAGACGCCGGCGTTAAATCGCAGAGTTTCAAATGGCAGGTGTGCTACATGGCTGTCAGTGGAAGTTGAATAACAATACTTGTAAAGGTATAAGTATGGATAATAATCACACTCAGATATCCTCTTTCATTTAAACGCAGAATAAGTCCGACACGTACGCACAGGCCTCTATAGCATCTGGCTGCAGCATCCAGCATCAATAAAACACATGGAAGTGGAAAACCATCAGCTCTGTTCATGCATGTGGGAGGTGCAACATACACACCCCCACCCGCACACACACAAAACACTGACACACATATGCCTGAAACCTCACACACACTTTCTGCTCATGCTGTAGCAGTGTGAGCATACACTTTGTGGTCCGCTACTCACCCAAAAGTACATCATCATGGCGGAAGCAGGACAGGTGTGGGCAGGCGGGCGGGCAGAGGAGAGCGGGGCCGAGCACCGGGGACCAGTCCAACCAGCAAGGGTGTCAAGAGGAGTCCGAGCGTCTGGACAGAGCTTTACTTGGTCCCTGTTCCACTGAGGCAGCCCTCCCTCTCAACTGTTCAATAGGGCTCGACTTGAGCTTTCCCCCCCTTCTTCTTTCTCTACAAGCAGTCTTCAGTTAATTTTTAAAAGCCCCCTTCTTTCTCTTCTTCTTCTGAGCCAACACAAGAAAGAGGGGGGAAAAGGCAGAAAAAAAGAGAGCTGGGGAGGTGTTGTAACCTCTTTTTTCTTTTGACACTCTTCCACTCCACTTGCCTCTCCACACCACTCACTTCGAGACTCTCCCTCTGTCTCTCTCTGCTCCCTCTCTCTCTCTCTCTCTCTTTCTCTCTCTCTCTCCCCCCCCGTGCCGTCTTATTGGTGAATGTGAAATCAGTCGGTACGGCGCCGAGGCTCAACTAGAGCAGCAGCAGCCTGCGCTTGACAGCTGCCTCCAGCGTTCCTCCACCGGAGCCCGTGTAGCTCTGCATAGAGGAGTGCGCCGAAACAAACCGGGATCCTGCAGACGGTACTGTAAAATTCAGCGTCCCGGGGAGGAGG
>NW_024613490.1:0-1160 GCF_008729295.1 Plectropomus leopardus
GTGTGTAACTGTGGTTGATTTGTCATAAGCAGTAGATATCTTTGAAAAGATAACCATAGACTGTCAACGTTAAGGCTCAATCTCTTTTCTTTTTTTTTCAGTATGTTTGGACAGGGTTTAGATTTTGCTTTTGGAAACTGGATATATCAGACATTTCATTTTTTACGTATCAGGTTTATTTTCATTAAAAACAGAGCTATCCCACAAACTTTTACACACCTCCCGGTAACTGCAGACGCTCCCCTGGTTGAGAATCACTGTTGTATAATAAAAACGCAAATGCCAAAATTAAAGAAATGAGTTCAAACTCGGCAAAGAATCACGCAGCAGCGTAAGACAACAAGAAAATTATGAGTTTTTAAAATCATTTTTATGTTAATCACATAAGCATGTTACATTTTGGGAAGTAAAAAGTATTTTGTACAAAAATAGATTGTTTTAGGGGGCAGAACCTTATAATACACCTGTACTGCAACATGTCAAAAATAATACAACACTGTTTCAGTAAATTGGTGGCACTTTTTTATATCACAAGTTAAACCATAATATCTCAATGGAACTTCTAATGTGCGGCACTATCAACACATTAACAGATACAGAACTTTCAATGGCACACTTAATCATTGGTCTTTTTAATGTAAAAGTAAGTGAAATTTTTAACTGCATTACAAATGAAGAATGAAAATAAAAATTTGGGATAAGGTGGGAAAAGAGAGCGTTCTCTGTTCTTCCAAAAAAGGCAGTCAACCCTACTTTCTGCTAAATAACAATAATAAAGTAGTGAGACCCTCTCCCCCATACAGTCCCTTACTTATATCTATGTGACTTCCATAACAAACCATTGCCTGTGTCTTGATTCCCTAATGTTTTCTTTTCGTGGGAGGAATACACATATTTGGATTTTAAAACACAGAGCACATATTACCACATTTAATGGGAACAGGGTCCTTTATCCAACCTGTAGTCAGGAATAAAAGGAAGTTTGTATGAAGACTGAGAGCCATGAAGGGATAAACTAAAGTCACTGGCCTGATTTAAAGTGTCTTTCTCACCGTCTCCCGTCTTTCTTCTGTCTGTTTCCAGTCAGGATCGGAAAGCTGAAGAGAAGGAAACCAGAGGACGGACAGGTGCGTGTTTTTCTGGAGAGGATGATGGAAATG
>NW_024613491.1:0-1290 GCF_008729295.1 Plectropomus leopardus
CCCGCCGCGCAGAGAGAACTGCTTGACACACACACACTCACACACACACACAGGAAACACACACACACACACACGGAATGGAAGATACCCCTCTGTTGCTCACACACACACGTACACACACACCCATACACACACGGCCGGAGCCACAGTGATGGAGTGCATTACTGGAAAGCAAGAGTTTTAAGCGCTCTCCTCCTAAGTCATTGTAATCCCTGCATTTATCTCCATACATTCTGCTTTTCGGTGTAATCCTTTAAATTTTTAATTCCTCCTAGCTGTTGTTATCTTTTTTTTCTCTCTCTCTCTCTCGTCAACCACTTTGCCGGATTGAACGGTTTATTAAAAACACATTTTTGCTACATCTAAATGTGTTCTTAATTCAAGGGGCCCCTGAAATCCCCCCCAACCCCGACCCCAGTTTATCTCGGAACAAAAGATTAGTTTCATCGGGGGAAAACAGAGCGCCACTTTAATGCAATAAAAGTCAAGCAGGAGAAGGGCGAGAGGTGTGTGTGTTTTTTTGCCTATGTGTGTTAGTATTAAAACGCTGGGTATTATAACATAATCTGTCTCTGACAGCATTAGCATCAAACAACCATTATTCCACAGGCAAAAAAAAGCCACTTGTGTTGACAGTGTCAGAAAAAGGTTAGAGGGTTCGCACCTCTAAATTGAAGCAGGGGCCCGCACAAACATCAGAGAGGGGGCACAGTGAGATTAACATTAGCATAAGGCAAGAAAGAAAAAAACAACAACAACACCATGCAGATTGACAATAGGATTACTGAGGGGTTTGCATGTATTGAATTTGGATTAAGTGAAAAATGAATCACAAATAACTAAATTTAAAAATAAAGAAATTAGGAGGGCAGGGTGTAAACATTTCAAACTCCCATCGAAAACATATTAATTTAGGCTGTTTTTTGTCATCTATAAAATAAACAAATTCTTTATGTATTTTTGACTTGTTGAGAGCACCAAAATACATGAAGCAGTTACAGAAAGAGGTGTATAAATAGTTGATAGGGTAAAGCAGAAGTAAATAAAGTTGTGGTGAGCAGTGGGGATGAGAGAAGAGGATCACACATTCTGACTTTGACACAAGCACGCACACGCGCGCGCACATGCACACAAACACGCACGCCAACTGTTTTAAGCAGTTTGACTATGGAGGTTTTGAATTGGATTGACACAACTTCAGTCAGGAGGGACGGAGGAGGAGAAGAGGGACAGTTGTGTTACTTATGCACTCACACTCTCTCTCTCTCTCTCACACACACACACACACAC
>NW_024613492.1:0-1968 GCF_008729295.1 Plectropomus leopardus
TTTGGGGACATGTCATATTTTGACATTTTTGCCTTACTATAGCCTTGCCTTTTCGGTCATTTTTTCAACATGCAGTATTATGGTGTTTTTGGCCATTTTTGCACTATTCTATGCTATGGCAAGTCTCTGCACTCTATTTTATGCTGTTTCAATGTATTTTAAACTGTTTTTAGGACATGTCACATTTTGAAATTTTTGCCTTACTATAGGCTTTCCTTTTCGGTCATTTTTTCAACATGCAGTATTATGGTGTTTTTGGCCATTTTTGCACCATTCTATGCTATGGCATGTCTCTGCACTCTATTTTATGCTGTTTCACTGTATTTTAAACTGTTTTTAGGACATGTCATATTTTCACATTTTTGCCTTACTATAGCCTTGCCTTTTGGGTCATTTTTTCAACAGGCATTATTATGGTGTTTTTGGCCATTTTTGCACCATTCTATGCTTTGGCATGTCTATGCACAGTATTTTATGCTGTTTTAAGGTGTTTTCAGCTGTTTTTCGGACATGTCATATTTTGACATTTTTGCCTTACTATATCCTTGCCTTTCACAGTCATTTTTTCAACATGCAGTATTATGGTGTTTTGGGCCGTTTTTGCACCATTCTATGCTATGGCAAGTCTCTGCACTCTATTTTATGCTGTTTCAATGTATTTTAAACTCTTTTTAGGACATGTCATATTTTCTCATTTTTGCCTTACTATAGCCTTGCCTTTTGGGTCATTTTTTCAACATGCATTATTATGGTGTTTTTGGCCATTTATGCACCATTCTATGCTATGGCATGTCTCTGCACTCTATTTTATGCTGTTTTAATGTACAGTGTTTTATTTCTGTTTTAAAGGTGTTTTCAGCTGGTTTTGGGACATGTCATAGTTTGGACATTTTTGGCCTTCTATAGCCTTTGCCTTTTTCAGTCATTTTTTTCAACATGCAAATTATTATGTGTTTTTGGGCCATTTTTTTGCACCATTCTAATGCTTTGGGCATGGCTATGCACAGTATTTTAATGCTGTTTTAAAGGTGTTTTCAGCATGTTTTTGGGACATGTCATTATTTGAAAAGTTTTGGCCTTACTAGAGCCTTGCCTTTTCGGTCATTTTTTCAACATGCAGGTATTTTATGTGTTTTTGTTCCGTTTTTGCACCAATTCTATCGATGGCAATCGTCTCTGCACTCTATTTCACGCTGTCTTTGGCATGTCTATGCACAGTATTTTATGCTGTTTTGAGGTGTTTTCAGCTGTTTTGGGGACATGTCATATTTTGACATTTTTGCCTTACTATAGCCTTGCCTTTTCGGTCATTTTTTCAACATGCATTATTATGGTGTTTTTGGCCATTTTTGCACCATTCTATGCTGTGGCAAGTCTATGCACTCTATTTTATGTTGTTTTGAACTGTTTTCAGCTGTTTTTGGGACATGTCATATTTTGGCATTTTTGCCTTACTATAGCCTTGCCTTTTCGGTCATTTTTTCAACATGCAGTATTATGGTGTTTTGGTCCGTTTTTGCACCATTCTATGCTGTGGCAAGTCTATGCACTCTATTTTATGTTGTTTTGAACTGTTTTCAGCTGTATTGGGGACATGTCATATTTTGGCATTTTTGCCTGCCTTTTCGGTCATTTTTTCAACATGTAGTATTATGGTGTTTTGGTCCGTTTTTGCACCATTCTATTCTATGGCAAGTCTATGCACTCTATTTTATGTTGTTTTAATGTATTTTAAACTGTTTTTGGGACATGTCATATTTTGACATTTTTGCCTTACTGTAGCCTTGCCTTTTCGGTCATTTTTTCAACTTGCATTATTATGCTGTTTTTGGCCATTTTTGCACCATTCTATGCTATGGCATGTCTCTGCACTCTATTTTATACTGTTTCAATGTGTTTTAAACTGTTTTTAGGACATGTCATATTTTGACATTTTTGCCTTACTATAGCCTTGCCTTTTCGGTCATT
>NW_024613493.1:0-1061 GCF_008729295.1 Plectropomus leopardus
GGGGTTCATGGGAATGAACTCTGTTTTGGAGTCACCCCCAAGTGGCCATTTTAAGAAATGCAGTTTTTTGCAGTTTTGTTTCCACATTGGCTTCATTTCTCCTCCATGGAGGGTGCCGCTTTATTGTTGTATGATCACTTCTCTGTCCACTTAAAATGTTTTGAATTTGATTCACGGGAAATTCTACACTCTTAGCCTATCTTGTTTGCATTCACCCAAGATTATTCTCCATCACTACCCTTATTTTGACGCAGATGCAGGACCATGTAGGAGGAGTACATTGGTTGATTTGCAGCTTTAAAGAGAGCAATGTTTTTGACACCAAAGTGATTTTGAAATATTGGGATTCTTGTAAAAAGGATATAATTCAGCTGGAGAACTTTCATTTCTTGTTATTATTAGAAAAAATATTAGAAAAAGTTGGTATTTCTGCTACTTCACCTACTTTAAAGGTGTATGTAGAAGTGAAAGAGTCTGAAGAGAGGACACAGTGTTAAGGCCAACTTTAGTATGAGGCTGGCATTTTTTTGTCTTGCAACCCTTATTGTAATGCAAATATCTCACTAAAAAGATGTTCATACTACAAAAGTTGCTGAAGCTATTACATAAAAAACAAATTTAGAGGAATGCTCAGCTTTAGTGGAGACATGTGCTATTTAAGTCATTTCTACTTCATTGTAAAGTTGAATCAAACAAAAGTTTTACCAGCCACTCTGTCTTCAGACAGAAACGGGTACATAAAGAATGTGTAGATCCACTTTTGTCTGGCTGGATTCATCTCAGAATAATGGTAGCTCAGCTGCCGCACGCTGCAGGAAGATATAGGAAGGTGAGATAACATTTTGTAACAAAGGCAACAGAGACACATAGTCAGAGACACAGACGTACACAGTCTGGTAGGTGGAGCAGCTGAATTTCTTGGTGCTGAGGCAGGCCAAGAAATTTTTGGTGATGGATTTCAGCAGCGGTTTTATCTTGACTTCCATCCACATCTGAACGAAGGCTTCATTCTGGAAAGGGTCAGCTCTGGGCTTTAATGCTAGCTCCCCCTGCAGGCTGAG
>NW_024613494.1:0-1811 GCF_008729295.1 Plectropomus leopardus
CCCAGACTGGAAGCGAACTCCAGACACCCTCACGAAAGTCGTTTGTTTGTGGGACCCATCCACCTCCCCACCTGCCTTTTCAATATGCACACTTGCACTCCTTATATTACCTTGTTAGCAGCAGCGTTATTACCTGCCGCTGGCCTTCAGTGTTTCTTGCACATGCAACAGGTTTAGTCTGGTGGTGTTTGTAAGTGATGTTGCCTGTGTGCGTTTCTTGTGGAGGTGTCCAGTGCCATCCGGCCATCCACCAGCGTATAATGACAATGTCAACAGTTCTGTCTGAGCACGTTTTCATCTGACGCCGTCCAGCTGCGGTCTGTTTGGATGTGGAATGTGACTTTTGGCATCATGCTCATACGCCAAAAGCACCGACAGGGTGGCGCTATTTGAGTTTGGAGTGATAATGTGCTGGCATATCATACGGACACAAAAGGTGGCTACTGGCATCCAGATCTCACACCAAAAGCATCGCAAAAGCAGGGGTCTTTGACGACTTCTGATTGAAAACAGGTTGGGATGTTTGCATAAACTTTTCAGGCAATTTATCGAATTGTTGTGGAGATTTTTTATTCTCGATCAAAATGGACTAACCAAAAGGCTAAAACGCAAGAAGTATGGCTAGCCAATATTTAGAAATCACATTCCTTTCTCTTCCTAAGACATATTCATTTTGAGGAGTCCAGACTTATGACACCCAAAGAATACAAGGGAAACATTTTCGCATTTATGAATTGTATTATGTTCCTCTTTAGCTTGCTGGTTCAATCAGAGGTGTATTAATAAGAGGAGTAAGAAACCGTCAAAATCCCTCTGACTTTAAAACTTGAAGGATAGACTTTGTTTCATCCCTCCTTGTTCTCTTAGTTCACCTCATTTTTCTTTCGCTTTGCCTTTTCCTGCGTCTCTCCACCCCCTGTCGGCTTATGAGGACATGCAGATGACTAGTGATGAATAGTGATGAGCATATGGGACAAATATGTGTGTATGTATGTGTGTGCACGCACAGGGTTGTTAATGCAGGACCTGCAGCCCTCCTTAGTCTCTGTCCCAACTTGAAAACTCCTGCATCCCTCTGGGAGGAGACATCCTGATTCTGTCAACGACGCCGACTCCAACCGGCTTTACCAGAGACCCGGCTCCGCCTCTGAGGAGATGAAGCACACTGCAGGAAAGACGGGTATCTAAAGACAAGAGGAGGAGGAAAAAGATAAACTGCTGAGATTTGGCAAAAGA
Organism: Plectropomus leopardus; assembly: GCF_008729295.1. NCBI lineage: Eukaryota > Metazoa > Chordata > Actinopteri > Perciformes > Serranidae > Plectropomus > Plectropomus leopardus. Next base: position 1,237 of record NW_024613494.1, read on the forward strand.
ATAAAAGAAACAAAATTAGTGTGAGAGTGTGTAGAGGGAAGGAAATATTCAGAACATCTTCTATCCTGCTTCCCTTAACAAACTTATTAACCTTCAGTGTATTTTTGTTTTTTTTCTTTCCATAAGCTGCTCAGTGCTGCTGTGGTTTTCAGTAAACAGTGTCAGTATAAAGCTCCACTGATAAACAGATTTCTGCAAGGCTCTTTTAGGTCCAAACATTTCACTTTTAGGATAACACTGCCTTATAAAGTTTTGTCTGTGAGGAGATGAGAGTTACAGCTCTAAGGCAGCTGGCGGTTTCGCAGCTGTGTAGTTGTGGAACAGATTTATGGCACATCATGAGATACATAAATCCACCTGCTTAAAGAAGCATTTGCAAGTATATTTATGTTTGGGTGGAGCCTAAGTTATATATCCCAGTGTCTAAAAGAACTTTGCATCAATAACAGGACCAGGAGGAGGAAGACAGCTTTAACATATAGAGCTTTTTGTTTTAAATTCAGAATGCTAGCTATCATTTCATGTTAAAAAAACAAACTTGCTGATAGTTATGATAAAAATAAATATTTTTTTTA
>NW_024613495.1:0-1708 GCF_008729295.1 Plectropomus leopardus
CAAATGTGCTCACTCTTTAAAGGTTTAAATGCTTGTGAAAGGGGTCTGACCGAAGCACAAGAAAACTGATGTAGATTCAGGGTTTAAAGGGTTAATCAAACCAATTAGTGTTGATTTTAGCCTGTTAAAGTGGTGCATAAACACCTAATAATGGGAGAGATGGGATTTTTATGGGGAAGTTTTAGATAGATTTCGAGGTCATTCACAAGGTCATTTCAGGTGAAAAAAAGATAAAATGTCAGTACAGGGGACTTTCAACATGAATAAGTCTCCAAAGTTTTTTTTTATTTTGGTAAACACATGCTGGTGTAATTAAGTGTGTTATGAAGATGAATATTCACTTCCCACACTTTTAATCAGCGTTAATAATTGTGCACTAACTGAGTTCCCATCTGCTGTAGAGCTCATCACCTCTTTTCACCAACCTCTCCAGGAAGCTGCTGGAAGGGGAGGAGTCTCGCTTCAGTGTGGGAGTTCCAGGAGGTGTGTCCTCTCTGTACAGCCACAGTTTCTCCGCACCCTCCTTCACCCGGCCCGTCCTCACCAGCATGAGCTCTGGCACCTCCTACCTGATGACATCACGCCTGCTCAGCTCCAGCGTCAGCACCACCGAGGGGATCATCTCTGCCAGCCAGGCCCAGCAGGCAGAGGCCAGCCCACCAGGGGAAGAGGAGGAAGAGGAGGCAGTGGAGGCTGAGGAGGAGGTGAAGGAGGAAGAGGAGGAGAAGGAAGAAGAGGAGGGAGGAGAGGAGACAAAGGAGGAGGAAGAAGAGAAGGAAGAGGAAGAGGGAGGAGAGGAGGGGGGAGATGAAGAGAAAGAAGATGAGGAGGAGGCCAAGGAGGAAGATGAGGAGGCCAAGGAGGGAGAAGAGGGTTAGTGCTTTGTTTTTGATCAGATTGTTCAATTAAACATTTATTATTAAATTCACAAAAGAATAAAACTCTCATCTATTGATACAGGTGGTGATGAGGAGCAGCAAACAGAAGAGGTGACAGAGGAGGCCACTGAAGAGGAGGGAGAGAAGGAGGACAAAGGAGGAGAAGAAGAGGAGGCTGAGGTTACAGAAGAAACACAAGAGGAGGTGAAAACAGAAGGTGATGACAAAGAGGAGGATGCAAAAGAAGAAGAAAAAGAAGAGAAGGAAGAAGCAAAGAAAAGTGAAGAGAAAGAAGACAAAGCTGATTCCAAAAAGGACGACAAAGCCGATGACAAGAAAGACGACAAAGCTGATGACAAGAAAGACGACAAAGCTGATGACAAGAAAGACGACAAAGAAGACAAAGATGACAAAGATGACAAAGCCGACGACAAAGATGAGACACCTGCTCCGAAAACAGATGACAAAGCTGACGCCAAAAAGGAGAAAGATGAAATAAAAGCAGCCAAACCTGAAGCTACCGAAGAAAAGAGCACAAAGGATAAAAAATAGCAAACTTCAGTCAAGACTGTCCATTTGCTCAATAACCTGTAGGGGCATCTACGCTCTCCTCTGAAATCTGCTTGTTAACATGGTGCTCAATAAAACAGTCCAATAGCCATTTACAGCAACAAATCAAGGTTAACCGCTTGCCAATATCCAGAGTAGTCCATGAAGGTCTGGTTGCACACTCTCTGATGAGTGTAATATGTGTAATTGCTGAATTGCTGAATGCCAAAGTGAGTGTGTGAATTTTTGGTGGTAAATAAACACCTCTTAAAGCCATGTGT
>NW_024613496.1:0-1734 GCF_008729295.1 Plectropomus leopardus
ATAGGTAATTTTCCAGTAACTTTCTACTAATTTCTTGCTAATTTTCAGGTTAAGTCTTGTTAAGTTGCTCTTTGCCTTCTCCCCATAACAAACCAGTTGGCTCAGGTTTTAAAGGGTCTCATAAGAAACATGGATGACATTTTTTTAAAGTGCTCAGAGAAAAACAGACACTCAAACCTCTATAATTACATTTAAACTCAAATTGCTGATGAAGACGATGTGAAAAAAGGTACAGAGGTATTTACTGGACAGTGTGATGTTAGAAGAGGTCATCCGAGGTCACTCAGAGAGGCTGAATACGATTTTCGGTCAGTGAAAGACTCATTTTTGGTAGCTTTAGTTTGTTGAATGAATCTTAACTGAGGGTTACATACAGTTTGAAAAGTCTCCACATTTCTCACTCAGGCCTGTCTAAACCTGGTGTTAACATGCATCATCTGTGATTCGGTGTTAAATACACGTGTAAACAACCACCAGGACGCTTTGAGAGCGTCACTCAAACTGCCCACGTGTCTTTTGTAATGCAAACAGGAACGTGTACGGATGTGTCCTCAGCAGACCTTTTCCACAGCAAACATTGAAAAACACAGGTGAGCCCGATAACGGTCTGCCTCCCAAATCTCTCCTGCAGGGTTTTTTAGATCTCTCCCTGCAGCAACACAACTGAACTCGATGATCAGCTCGTTATCAGGCAGCTTCGTAACGAGCCGATCGTTTGAACCGGCTGTGTTGGAGCAGAGACAGAGGACGAGTCTTACTCCAGGAGACATTTGGAAAATGCTTCATCAAGTGTCCCCCTGCTGAATGCAGCCATCACTAATGTTATTAAATACACGTGCGTTTTTTCCCACGATGACATGTCAAAAAGAAAAAGGTCGATGAAGGACTCGTGTTGTTTTTGGTGACGGTATGCTAAAGCTCTATAACCCATTTCATGCCGTGTTGGACGTAGTGTTGCGTGACCGTCCATGGCAGACGGCGATATCGACCAACACAACTGCTAAGGTGAGTAGCATTCATCAAAGTAACAACTGTGCACGCGGCCCTTTGACCTTCGAGTTTAAGTGACAAAATCTGAGCACAACCAATGAGCTGGAGACAAACGACGGACGCAGGCGTTAACGCCAGTGTGTTTAGGCCGTCCTCCTGTGCTCAGATCGCTGTAGCTCATTTTCATATGTGCAGTAATAGGTGTAAACTGGCTTTAGTTGCACTTTTGGCATGCATATATTTTTATCACATATATATACTATTAACTCTTAAAACTCATGAGAAAATGTCATAGTATAGTGTGTCGTCCAAAATCATTAAAAACATCACATTATAGTACATGTTGTCCAAAATCATGAAAAACGTCATAGTATAGTTTGTCTCCTAACACACATTAAAATAGTTCACACCTGATTTCGCCACATCATCATCAAAGTATATCTTCAAAATTGTTTTAAGCTACAGTAATCTATATTTATATATTAACAATCAGTTACCAGGAGAAAATGTTGGCTTGATTTCTTAATAAGAAATCACTCAATTTTTTCCCCTGAAAATTAGTATTTAAAAATAAATAAATAAATAAACACACCAAACCAAAAACAACAACAAAGAGATTTAAATAATTTTCAAAAACAAACAAACAAATTCAGAAGAAAACAGAATTATCACCTTCCTAATTTCTTCAAATTTTAGGGGAATGTTTTGCAAAATTCCTCATACTCAAAGAACAACTTAACAAGA
>NW_024613497.1:0-2487 GCF_008729295.1 Plectropomus leopardus
TGTTTGTTTTTTTTTGTTTATTAGACAAAAATCCAGTTTTGTAGTTGATGTTAAAAAATAAGGGTTGTCACTTTTTGATAATGTGGAAAAGTTTGGTCTTCATGCCCTTAATCTCAATGAAAGTTAAAGTCTGTGAGAAAACACTGGAGGCAAAAGGAAGCACTGTCCTTATATTTTTTTCTGGTGAACACCAGCGTCTGTTCTTCTGTTTCCTTTAACCACATCATCACTGCTCTGCCTCAGATAGAACAACACAAAAGCTTCAAATCCACAGTTAGTCGAAGTGCTGATACTTGAAGAAAGAGCTTGTGGAGTCATGTTTACAAATCTGACAGGAGGACTTTCAGAAATAATGGTCTGTTTCTGATTAGAATATAAAATGTTATCTTATAATTAATGGAAACATTTAAATATTTTTACCAGTTAAAACTGAATAAACACATTTATATTTATTTACTTTGGTATAAATAATAACTCTTAATTTTATAGTTCAGTCTGTCTTTTGACCTTTAAATGTCAAAACTTGCTTTGTTTATTGGAACCAATTTACTGCAAAATAGTTTTGGTGCTTATGGTTTAACTGTAGGAGCAGGATTTTCCTATAGTACGTCCTAGGAAAACTTTTAGACCTTACTTTTAGAAGTTACTAAAAAGTTAAATTAACATTAATGACACTGTCTGACTCAACAATCCGTTGGTTTTAGACTGTAGGCTGATTTGCTGTTTATGTTTTCAAGTTAAGTTAATTTTATTTATAGAACCAAATATTACAAATCACAGTTTGCCTCAGATGGTTTTACAACATAAAATATCCCTCTGTCCTTCGAACCTCACAGGGGATGAGGGAAAACTCCCACAAAAAATCCTTTTTTTTCTTCTTTTTTTATGGAATATAAATGGCAAACGACTCAGTTTATGTTTAGTAGATTTTTTCAGTTCAAAATATAAACAAGAGATATATCATTATCATCACACAAACTGAATATTTTAATGCAAAACAAACAACAAAAAAACAAAAATCATATTAGCACACATTTCACTAGCCGTATAAACCTGCACATACAATGTATAATATTAAAAAAAATGATTTAGGAGTGGACTTATTCTGATTACTTATGGTTGAAGTAGAAGTTATGTATATTTAAAATGCAATATTTTAGTCTGCGAAATGATCAAATCATCCAAATAGGTTCACAAACAAACATGCCCACACATTAACACGCCTGATTTCCCCCAGTTTTCCCTCCATACACTGCAGCCTAATTGATTCTCATTTTAATTATGTTGACCCAGACTCCGTCTCTCTTCTTCACTGACAACAAAACCAGCGCAGGCCGGCAGTCTGCCTCTCACACTGTGCGGATGACACCTCCGTCTCCCTTACAGAGGAACTAGTCGAAGATCCACTTTGATGTCACTCCCCCGCAAAGGAAAGGTCAAAATAATAAATGTAGGCCCAATTGATGGGTTGGCAGGGGGGCGCGGGGGGTTCAGTGCTGATTTTTGGATGAGTGCTCCCCTAAAGGCATAATGAATTCATACAGTCAGGCACGGCCAAAGAGGAAAACAGCATGGGTCCTCTTTCCATGAAAAGGTTGATCTAAATCTGCAGACGAGCCTGGCTCCTTCTTCCCACTCATTCTCCACACACATCGCTCTCCTCTCTCTCTCAAACACAGGCTTGTCTCACACTCACACATATGCAGAAATACTCAGAAATACATCTTTCACTTCTCTTTGACTCATACCTCTGCATATGCATCACCTCCTCCTTACCTTCACTCGGAGAGGTGAACCACATCACTGTGGAACAAAACCCCCTCAGTAAGCTGCTCCACCTAACTCTTCTCACAGCAAGACACCTTTGATTCAGCAGTCAATAACCCAGAAATACACAAATGATTGAATATGTCTTTGAAGATTCCCCAGGTCATCCAGGTCACAGGGTATCTGTTAGTAGGTCAAAGGCAACAGAGCTACACTACGTCTGCTGGCCTTTGACCCTCTGTCCATCGATAGGAACTTGTGTTTTGCAGCTGGAGAACTTTATTTTAATGTGTAGAAAAGTTCCCAACTTTTTCAGAACTGCTCAAAAGGTCAGGCTGAGTTACAAATAAATGTGAATGAAATACTACGCAATATTTGCATTGCGTCTAAAAAAGTGACACTATTAAAAATTCACAGCAGCTTATGTTTGAATATTTCACTGAATTGGAGCAGCTAGTAAAAATGATCTTTCACTTAAGTAAAAGTAGGAATACCTCATGTAAAAACACTCCATTGCAAGTAAAAGTACTCAATTCATGATACTTAAACTGCAGTAGCAAAATGCACTTAAACAATCTTATTATACAGTGATATTATGCGGACTGTCCCCTTTTAGAGAGTTATGGTATTGGAATATTATTACTGATGCACAAATATGTAAGAATTTAAATGTTAGCACTGTTGGAGCATTAAAATGTCATCTTATTATACAAGTTATCA
>NW_024613498.1:0-1092 GCF_008729295.1 Plectropomus leopardus
ATAAAGAGACAGATGATGAGTCACATGACGGCGTTTGGTTGATTGACAGCTGTCTCACCCGCGGGATCACGCTGGCTTTCTTCTCCACTGAGAGAGCGACGCTGCTGTCAGCTTCATCCAGGAGACCCTGCAGAGCTTCAGCCTGCACACACACACGCACACATGCACACACACACACACACGCACACATGCACACACACACGGATATTATGAATTATTTCAAATATATTAAATTTATGTTTGATAGAAACAGAAATTTCTATCAGCTGATGGACGGCCAGATTTGGTCCACGGGCCGCAGTTTGACCCCCGATGTGTTGAACGTAATGTAACTATATTTACATGTTACCTTTCAGCATAAAAGCCTGCAGTGACGTGACTTTGATTACAGACACACACATCTTTGATTTTAACCCTTTATTTTCTGCTCCAGTTTCTTCCTCTGCTCATAGTTTTATTGCAGAAAAAAACATAAACAAAAAAGCCCTAAAAAGTTTGGAAAATAAACCTAATATATAGATGTATTTTAGATTTTCTGTAACATAATTTTTGAATATACAATTATTATAATTAAAAATACAGTTTTATGGACATTTGGATAATTTTTAAAAATCTCTCCCTCACTTTTAAAAACAATTTTTATGTAATTTTCGTGTCACCTTTTACTCATTTCATGCCATGTTAAGTATAAATTGTTCAGGTTTGAAAGGGTTAAACAGCCCGTGAAAAAACGCCTGAATGCAGCACAAGAAAACTGAAATGGATCCAGATTTCAAAGGGTTAAACACTTCTGACGTTGTCGTTTTTAATGACACGGTTTTACCAAAACATTATGTTAATCTGACGATGTGGCGCGGATGATTTTTAACACTCCTTCTTTTTATCGGCTTAATTCATTCAGATAATGTGAAGATCTTTTTTAAATGTTGAAGCACGAACACAAACACGAAAATGATGAGTTTATGTTTAATCTCCTCATTTAATCACCTCGTTATGAGTTTATCATTTGACTAAATCTCTTCACTCATCATCTTTAGTCTCTAATTTTATCTTCATTAGTTTTATTTTATATTAATTACTTAATGACTAACA
>NW_024613499.1:0-4894 GCF_008729295.1 Plectropomus leopardus
TGGCTCAGGAAACAAAGTCCCAACAGTCTGTCCCTACCTTTGATCAAGCCATGACATTTAATTCTCTTTATCCACACTAAATGTGAGAGAAAAAAGACTGAAGTCCCTTCAACAGTAGCTCTGCACTCCCCTGCCAGCACCTGCTGCCTACAGACATCGATCACACCCACATGACACTGACAGAAAGCCACTAGTGTTGTATGAACAACATTCCTAAATAGAAAAACTCAAACTGAATAAAAAAATTTAAAAAATAAATATTATTCATGTTTTTGTCTGTGTTAAACTCTAACCATGCTTTTACACTGTGAGCAACTTGGTCAGCAAGTCAGTTGACTTTCTACACAGTTGAATAAGATGGAAAACTGTCAGGATGCAACCAATACCGTACATTGAGGTTTTATTTTACAATAATACTATTTGTCGTGTCCTGGCTTCTGCACTTTAACCAGTTCTGTCTGTCTAGCACTTCCATTGTGTTACAGATGACATACGAAATACGACATATAATGCTACAAAGAGTGAAAACTGAACCTCTGAGTTTTGTTCCAGGAAAAAAAAAACTCATCCAAAAGCCCACTGATAATTGTAATAACACAATTACTTAAAATTTAGAAATGGAATAAAGCCTCTCTGAATAATATGTTGTGTGGTTCGCTACATGTGCCCAGATAAGGTTCGTAATTAAAAACCAAACAAATATTATTGCTTATTCAGTATTTTTGTGTTTTTAGATGCTTTTAATGAATCCCATTTCCTATAATCTCTAGACCGCCAGGGGATATAAACACCATGGCTCGACAGAAGAGGTGAGTCCAGAGGTGAAGTTGGAAAATGATTTTCAAAAAGAGCAATGAGTTTTACTGATACCCCAGGAGCGAATACAAAAAGGTGGTCATTTACTTAGGGAACAATTTGCTAAAACATTGTAATGCTATGGGGGGAAAAATCAGCAAAAAAACATAACTTGCATTGCCAGACAGTTGCATTAAAATGTTTCGAGCCTTTGGCCCAAGTTGCTCACACTGTTAACACTATGCAACATCATTTTTTGTATTCTCCAGTGGAGAATGATGAGTGGTATCCAGCAGGCAGACCTACTCTGGGTGGAAGTGTGACTTGGTCAATGCTGTGGCCTCACCACCACTACCAACAACAACAAAACAATGTAACAGTGCTGAATACACACTAATTGGTTGCAGTATCAAGTTTGCTGGATACAGGGAGAGAGGAAAACAGCTCAGCCGAGAATTTATTGTGCCTGCGACAGACTATTTGCATACACTAAATGAAATCCCCATCAGCCAGTCAGACACACTGTACCTCCACTGGTGAAGGATTAATGCTCTTCATGCTACATTCACCACATTCAGCCACAAGCTGCTGCTTGCAGATGAAGCGTACTCTTACATGTAGGCTGTGAAAGACAGTCGCACAGCCAAACACAAAAGCCCTTCGGAGAAACCAGCTGAGCACAGCAGACCATATGAAAAACTTACTATCACACCTACATGTGCTGTTACACATGAAAGCACTAATCCCTCAACGCATGTACACGACAACACTCACACACACACACACACACACACACACACACACACACAAATCCTACAGACAGATGTTGGTAATTAGGGGGCATGAGCAAGCTCAGTATTTGAGTATTTATATCATATTTCTTTGATATGTCTCCAGGCAGCCCATATGGAAAGGTCATGTACATCACAGAAAGGAAGAGAAAATGATGCACACGCGCTGTCGTGTGGGGAGACAGTGGGAGAGTATGGTATATTATCCTCATCTTTATGCACAATCTGTTTATTAAAGCCACCTGTCTCTCCCTAAAGCATTAGGCATAATAAACATATTTTGAGATGCAGCCCATGCAGCTCTCAGTCAAAGCAATAAAGGAAAAAAAAAGGACTGCTGTTTGCAGCTGCGCTGATCTTCACCGTGACAATATGCAATGCGACATAATGCAACATGATACAGTGCTATGAAATGTATTGCATTGCAGGGAAGCCAACTCAACACACTGCACTGCAACAAAATAGAACTTGGAAAAAAACTAAATCCAACATGAAAAACACAAAATAACCTAACACAAAAAGTCATCCTGGGAAAATTAAACCTATTATAACAACACTGCCACAAAAGCCCTTTCAACACAGAGACTGGGCTATAGAGCCACTACGAAGTCTCATCTTCATGTCGCCTTTGCATTTGAACAGAAACAACAAAACAACACCACAGCTGCTAACTGCTTGTACCTGCTAGCGTAGCATACACAGCAAATCATCAAAACGTCACATCCATGATCACAATCCGCCGGTTGTCCTATTTAAATGGACATTGTTTCTGCACTGTTGTGACCTCCTATAGCAGCTTAAATAAGAGACAACTCTGTCCCCGCAGAACAGTGAGGCAGCATCTTGGCATGAAATTTCTGCCTTGAAGCCGCAGTGTAAAAGGGGCTGATATATCATACTGAAATATTACGATGTTCTGTAACATGTGGAGCCTCTAAGGCAACATTGGGGAGAAAAAAATTGATAGTCAAAAAAAAAGAAAAACTTTTGCTTTCTCCTAAGAAATATTTTGAGTCTCCTTGCACACCTTCTGCAGCAGCACGATTTGCAAGGGCCTGGACGATGGTGACTAAAGCCTTTATCAGCAGGTGTGATGATTATTAAATACTCTCTGAGCCAGTCACATCGCTGCTGTCATAGCTCTGAAACAGCTGTGCCAATCACAGTTAAAGGTGATAATGAGCTCTGCAAATGCAAAGCTTTACCTCAGGAAATGTCTGGATGGTTCAGAGCATCACGACATTAACACATATCACCACAAATCTGCACCCAAAGACAGATGGAGTATGATGGCAGTAATTCTGTATCTCACTTCGCACACGCCCACAGTCAATGACTTCTCACACATTAACAATAAATGTTACACAACAGCGTTCGCACCGCAATGTGATCCAAGGATAAAACATGAGATGCTACTTTTGATAAAAATTAAAAGTTGGAAAATATGAGCCCCTGTTAACCAGGTGTCTCTTGCATAAAAAAACAGAATATTAGGATATAACAAACCAGTGCAATGTGAAAAGAGGTCTTCATGGTTATATTTTAGCAGCATGGTGTCACTTTCATTGATTTTTTGAAGGTTAACACTGTAAACGGTTGTGCATAACAGTGTAGCGATCCTGCTGCCTTCAGATGCTGCAGGGATTTCATGAACTGAAGAAGAAGCTTGTCATGCAGCATAAAGCAGCTGTGGACAGCAGATACCCTAAGGATCATCCACATTCATTCATAGATCAATACAGACTGATTTGCTATCTGTGTCTGATTGTGTTTCATTGAAATAGAATATTTATATTTTAAGCAATAAAACAAAGGAGATTTATGAATTAAATATTTCTACATAGAAATGTCTTCAAAGCAGAACAGAAACAAACATCACTGCTTGTATCCCCTTAGGGGCTCCAAAGTAAAACAAGGTATTGGAAAAAACACAATGCATCATGATATAACAAAAAATACCTGCACTTTTTAAAAGCACGATGCTGTGTTGACATATTGTAACAATGAATTGTAAGGCCAGACACACCAAAATGACATCAGAGTACTAGAGGTGATGAAAGCCCCCTGCTGAGTCGCCATGAACACACTGCAAAGACTACAACTGATGGCCACAAGCACTTATGATCTGCACCTGAATGACAGCAGATTCCCCTTTATAACAGCAGACAAGGGTAGTCGGTAATCATCATTTAAAAAGGGAATCTGGAAGACCGTCTTGACACTAGTTAGTCAGTTAACACATTAAAAACATAATCCAGTGTTTAAAAAAACAGCTTTAACGTGCCCCAGTGAACAATATCACAAACCGCAAAATCAGAATGATTTCATTCACCGGCAGGCTCCACTGTGGCTGAAGCAAATCCAACATGCTGAGTCAGCAGAAAAAGCCAATTAGTGCCAACAAATGCCAACGGTATGAGAGATGCCCAAAAAACAAGGGCGAGAGACGCTCACCGACAGCCCAACATTGCACATCAGGGCTTTAACACACAACACTGCACAGAGATAAGATCAAAACGCACAATAATGCAACACAACTTTAAAAAAGGAGACACAATATAAATTGCTCAAAGCTGCAGTTCAAAGTTGACAGTGGCCAACAAATTTAAATTAGTTATTAAGAACAAAAACGAACAGTATGGAGAGCAACTGTGTGTGAAGTGTCTATATGAACAGACACTTTCTGTATGGCCCAGACTGGAAAAGTGCACTTCCTCACTTTACAGATAAAAGACTTTTATAGATTCATGTGTCACGCAGCAGGGCACCCCGAAAGCAGCACAGCCAGTTGCTCAATGTGCCAAACATTAATTAGCACCTACACAACAACCAAGTGCTCTGTTCATGTGAAAAACATCCTTTAACTGGAAAGCCCCTTTCCACAGGGCACACATCCACCAACAATGAATAATTCCCCACTTTGCTGTTGCACTTGATTGTTTTGAGACATTACTATATCCTTAGGATGTTAAAAATCCAGCCTTTGGTTTTTGCAGTTGTGAAAGTGATGCTTTTCAGCTGTTGATTTGCATCTGAAACTTTAACTAAAATCTGCACATAAAAAGCAAAAGAAAAGCAAACAATTAGATGCAATTATGTTCAAAATTGCTCGTATACATACACACAGACAAAGAGATAGTCATGCTTTCTCAAAACATTATCCTCTTCTGCCTCACTAATTCTCGTCACAAGTGCTCTCTGCTGCTTCCTTCATGGCCATCAGATACTCTTGGCCAATCTTGCAGCCTTTAAATGACTGCTGCTGCCGCTTTCTGCTTTAATCTGGCTCTCTTATTACAAAATGCTAC